>NC_069122.1:41547124-41839624 GCF_026914265.1 Mya arenaria | reverse complement strand
GTAATGTCTTTCGACATAAGCTTTATATCTATGTTAATTTCATTTCTAATCTAGCAGCCAAATATTTCGGCCAAATTAAATTTATATTTTACATTTGTCTTTGATTTTCCTGAGCGCAATAATTGACAATTCCAAAGAGGTTACGATGAGACTGTTCAAAGGCATAAGTTGAAAGCCAAACATGCACTAAACGAGACACTAAGAATTAACAAAACAACACAGACATACCACAGACAAAACACGACAGAATATCATACAACATATAAGCAAATGTTGGCGTTCACTGGGGGTTAGGACCCTTTATCAACATTAACCCTTTTAAACTTTCTATTTTAGTTATCATACGGCTCCTCCTCGCCCATCCTATCAGACCGGAAGCGGTTCCCCAAGTTCTTCCGGATAGCGACTCCGGACCAAAAGGTGAACGTGGCGAGGATCCAACTCATGCAGGAATTTGACTGGAACAAGGTCGCCACAATCCACCAAGCACTCGAGTTCTTCTCCGTGGTTTGTATAATGGTGTATGACATTCGTCATAGTGATGGCTTATCATGTTAACTTTATTAAATAGGTATTGACATACATTGTCAAAAAGACAAAATTGCAGTAAATGAAAGTCTTAGGCTCGTTTTCATCTTACCATTATTATACCTATAAGTATTAATGATACCATGAATAAGGTGGCATACAAATGATTAATGTTATATTCATTGAAGTTCAAATCAAAGAATAGATGGCTTCAATGTATATTAATTTCAATGTATAGGTAAGTGATCGACCTCCTTGTTGTTACGTTATTTCCTCAAAACATAATTTCTAAGCTATAACGGAAAAAGGTCAGTTCCACTGCAATTAAGTCGGTATAAACAGAGCATAATAACAAGTATTCCTTTTATAGCATAATGAATCGGCAATAATGAGCATCGGTGCTGTTATGAGATCATACAATCAAACCATAGAAGTGTTTATGCTTAGGCCTCGCGAAATGGGATCTCCGGAAAGAGTCTGATTTCCATGCAGTTCTCGTATGAACGCTTACTAGTAAAGAGGCATTCGTAGCAACAGTTAGCCCGGCTTATGCCGATTTAATGGTTTCGTAAAGCAAAAATAAACACTACTACTAACTTAACAACTGTGACAAAATTGTTTTGAAAGTTATAATTATATAAATGAAATACATATTGCGTGTAAAAGAAACATCTTTTTATTTCAGGTTCAACTTTAAGTTAAGAAGTTCATTAGCTTGAACGTGATTGCATTAAAAAGTAATATTATATCATAATCAGAACAGAAAGTTTACAATCGTACACAGTAGACGGAAGGCTGTTCTGCACTTGCAGGACTTTATTAACGTTATTGGTTTGCATCATAATGACGTTTTTATTTCCTTGATGATAGTCTGTTTGTTTTTTCAAATCTTCACAGCCAGGAAACTAGTGACAGCAGTGGGTTACAAATGCGCTTTGTGGAAACATATGTTTTCTTTAGCAAATTCCTCGTCTACAATAGCGATTAGTATGGTCTTCCTTTTTTGACCTAGGTCACGGATGACTTTGTTCGGAGAGCTTTGGATCTGAATCTCACCATAATTTCCCAGGAGATTTTTGTAAACGATCCAATGTCTAGGGTCCAGAACCTGAAGGTCAGTAACAACTAGTAGCTATTCGACTTTCTCGGATACGTTTTACAGGTCAATGAAACAAGACATAAAGGGCAGTATTAACTAGTTTACAGAATACTCTCTTAGAAGAGTTTAATATGTCCCGTTTAGTCCAGTCCAGTCGCTATTTAATGTAACGCTGTAGGTCTTAGGAAATCCTAGAAATACATTAATAGTATATCTTGGCTGACCATGACAACAATTTAAATGCTTATATTTTTTTGAAAAAGCCAAGAAACTCCGAAAAGAAATCATTATTATTATTATAATTACTACTTTTATTATTTTTTATTCTTCTTCTTATTATTTTTCTTATATTATTATTTATCTTTTATTATTATAATTATAATAATTATAATAATTATAATAATTATTATTATTATTATTATTATTATTATTATTATTATTATTATTATTATTATTATTAGTAGTAGTAGTAGTAGTAGTAGTAGTAGTAGTAGTAGTAGTAGTAGTAGTAGTAGTAATAGTAGTAGTAGTAGTAGTAGTAGTAGTAGTAGTAGTATCATTATTATTAGTAGTAGTATCATTATTATTATTTTAGCTATCCCAAAGGCAAAATAAGCTGATTGCAAATAGGCTTTAAACTAAAATTTATTGCTTTTTTCACAGTGTGTGTAACTGTACACTTTGCCTTTCTTAACGTATTTGGAAGACACTGATGCGACATTACATATAACTGTATTGTTTATATACATAATTATTATTTCATATTGTCAGAAGCATGATGCCAGAATCATCATGACAGCGATGTATGAGGACCGAGCGAGAGCTGTGCTGTGTGCGGTAAAATACACATATGTCGTAAATAACAGTTCTTCAAAAACGTGTTACCTGTGTTGTTTTACTTCTTCTACAAAGAACAATTTTCAGTTTCAACCGGTATTCTTCGAAATACAGATTAATAATCCAGTTATTTAGGCAAAGCGATTACCATACTGTCTTTTTAAAGATGATTGTTTTAAATGATTTTTTTGAGTGATTGCCTTGAGACTTAACTATCTTGGTAAAATTAACGGTAATCTCCGGGTCTAAAATCCAGCTGTGGGGATATTGAAATGTTCATAAAATCTGTTATGATATTAGACTTTAGAGGACTTATAAAGTTAGTAGGTTTGTTTTATATGTTGTTCGTGTTTTGGGGTGATAAACATTTACATTCTATACTTCAATGTAGTTATATTTTGCTGTCAAAAACTGGACCTCACACCTGGTGCATTTCTTTTTGATTTTTAGTGTTATCATATAAAACAGATCTTGATTTATGTTGCAAAACAATGTCCCGTGTGAAGACATTGGACATATTTTGTTTGTTTTTGTTTTGTTTTTAAGAATACATATAAAAGCAGGTTTAGTAAGGAGTTTATATATGGCAGCATTAACCATTATCATAAGTGTGTAATTAAGCAAATTAGAATATGTTTTTGAGAACTACTTTTTGAGAACTACTTTCTTCGTTAATATATCAAAGAAAATAAAACTATAATTATAATTGAATTAAGTTTTTTTCCGAACAACCATATAAAAGTATATAGTTTATGTTGTTAGCATATTTCAATATGTGAATTGCACACAAAGGCACACAGGTTTACCGAATCAATGTATCTCACCATGCTACAAACATTAATATGCCAAAGTCTCGGTAAACGTTACAAAATTTCGGATAAAAATCAAGCAATTAAACTATTTTTAAAAAAAATTCAAAACAAATGGTTAGGTAAAAATTAGGTTCGATCACTTAAGTTTTTGTAAGACTTGTCTTGTTGAACCATTTCTCAACTTCAAAAAAAAACTGCTGAAATATAATGTGATATCGCAATTTCCTGGTATGCTTTTGTGATCTAAAATGTAACAGTATTATTATTTTCAGTAACTAAGTTGTTCCATATTCAGATATTTTTAAAGTAAAACATTTTATTCTAGTGATTATCAGCAAAAGTCATTAATCAAAAGTCGTCGTAACTAAATTCTTATAATTCCTCCGATATCTTATTCTAATTCAAAGTTTCAATTAGATATCTGATTTGCACATAATCTTAAACGTTAAAGTTGGATCGAAGAAGATTAATGATTTGCGTGTTACAGGCATATAAGGTTGGTTTGTACGGCCCCAAAATCGTGTGGGCATTCGCTGGCTGGTTCTCCAGTACTTTCTGGCTCGAAAAACAAGATGACATTGACTGCACTCCGGAGCAGATGGCCATGGTAGCAGAGGGCGCCTTTATAACCTCAGCCGTGTATTACAACCCTATAGAAGAGAGCGGTATTCACGGAATGACAGGTAATATATTGTTCTTTCTGTTTTCAATATGTACATTTGGCACTCATGTATGGCAACATAAATTGAAACAATGTCAGTTTGTTATTTCTTTAGTCAAAAATGTTTGCATTCTACATGTGATGTTTCTCTATTACTTAAATAGAATATCAAACAAAACAAAATATCTAAACTATATCAAAAATCTACTTATACACACCGATCTTATAAGAGAAAAGTTGTAAATAATGGGCCCAAATATTTATAAAGACAATTGTGTTCTACCTGGATGCAAAGGTCAATGTCGGAGATCTGTCTTCATATCTTTGTTTGCCTTTATCGTACCTTTGAATTTGGTACAGTTTCTACAGCTGGATTCATTTGTGTGCGTGTGATGTCTATTATCTTTTAGAGTACGTTAACTTAGTTTATCAGTTTATATGATTTTGTGTTTTAACTGTCTGACTAGAGTATGTTTTATAGTTATATTTTTTGTAATTATTTGTAATAGTGGGGAACAATGTGAGGTCGAGTGCCCCATCAGCTAGTTTGCTCTCTAGTAAGCTACTATGGCACTGGTCTTTTGTGCGTTGGGTGCCCTTCGTTTAGAGTATGGTATGCATCGGCATTTTGTCTGTACACATTATCTTCGTGTTTCTGGGTTTATTCCTGTAGATTCCATTGTATCAAATTACATCCGATTTCCTTAAAAACTGTCATAAAAGTTCGTGTTATCATTTACACTGCATTTTATTTCATACTTACTTGTTACATGCAAGTGTGAATGTGTCGTTCGGAACAAAAAATAACTTCCTTTAGCCAAGAAGAAACTCAATATGCAAAACGATGTGAGAGTGAAAAATGTCTGCATTTATGAGAAGTCGAGGAGATAAATACCATCAGTCACGCTATTGATTTATATTTTTTTAAATATGAAGGGTATTTACTGTCACAAAACCAAGTAAAAGAAGATATAATATTATGGGAAAAATAACACCTAGGTTTTTTTTGTTTAGATTCGAAATGTAGGAAAAAAAAAAATGTTTATCACTGTATATGGTTCGTATTTCCTGTAAAGCCTTGGGTTTGCCAGTTGATTAGCTGTTTTTATCCAATTTAGATTTATACTTAAATAGCTGACGGTAAAATTAATATCTGTATAATGCTTTTCAATCCAATAAACTCGGTTTAGGAAGAGTGTCTAACGACCTTTAAAATATAGTCATTTATCACTTTTCTATTGCATGTTATTGTTTGCAAAAGCAAAATTTGCTGGATATTCCCAAAATGAGTTTACTTTCAAAAACAAAGACACACTTTATAATCAATGAAATTTATTGTTTTTCATTCTTATGTCTGAACATAACAGTAAATCATATTACACAATACATCTATCAACTTTATAAGCTCGAACCCGAATATAGTTTCTTGTGCGCCGTATAGTCCATATATGGTTTCCTTCTTCCAATAATCGCCACCACTATCTTGGAAATGTTTCATCTATACATCGCAATCGGACAACAGCCGCCATTTTGGTACGATATAAATGTAAATAACCCAATACGGAAAAATATTGGGTCACAGCGTGAGCAGTCCTGTGCCAATAGTGTTGCGTCATTCATGTTGGGGCTTTATATACTTTTATATGTTTTATGTTCAGTAATGGAATGCTGATCAAGCATCCTCTCTAACACGTGTAACACAGTACCATTTCTTCTCTATTCGTGCTCTTACCTTGTGCTGCCGTGTACAGAGTCATTAATTTCCGCGCTGTTTGAACATTTTATAGCCTAGAAGAAAGAAGTCTTCGAGAAAAGGCATATAATTACACTCCTTTGTTGTTTCATGACTAAAAAATGCCAACCATCTTAAGAAATTTTAACATCTCAGGTAACTCCAATTACCTGATGAGCTTCCAGCCATCATCCTGAAAGCAACTGCTACAGACTTAGCCCCTGCCCAAGCTAAGCTGTTCCAGCTTTCGCTCAACCTAGGTGAAGTACCTCAAGACTGGCGGGATGCCTCGGTAGTCCCACTTTTCAAGAAGGGCGACCGACACCAAGCATCTTACTATAGACCAGTATCCTTGACGTCCATAACGTGCAAACTCTTGGAGCACATAGTGCACAGCAATGTCATGCAGCACTTTGACGAGCATAACATTTTGAGCGACAACCAGCACGGTTTCCGTAAAAGACGCTCCTGTGAGACACAGCTCCTAACCACAATCCAAGAAATCGCCTAAAACACTGCTAAAGGGAAGCAAGTAGATGTTATTCTATTGGACTTTGCCAAAGCCTTTGACAAAGTCCCCCATGTCCGCCTACTGCACAAGTTGGACCACTACGGTGTTAGGGGAAACATCAAGAGATGGGTACAGTCATTCCTATGTAACCGAAAACAACAAGTCGTTCTTGATGGTGCCAAGTCAGGAACAGCAGATGTACTATCCGGCGTTCCGCAAGGGACAGTCCTTGGACCTCTGTTGTTTTTAGCCTTCATCAAAGACCTCCCAGACGTGATCAAATCATCATCATCTAAGTTATTTGCTGACGACAGTGCAGTCTTCAATGTGATCGAGAACGACCCTGATGTACAACTCCTCCAGGAAGACCTCGCGGCACTGGAAAAGTGGGAAGAAAAGTGGCAATTGAGCTTCAACCCCACTAAGTGTACTGTCATCAGAATCGCCCCTCGTTGTCGAAAAATCATAGACACCAAATACAGTCTCCATGGCCACACACTTGAAGTAGTTGACGCCAGCAAATATCTTGGAGTCATAATCACTGAAAGCCTCACCTGGGAGAAGCACATAGTCAACATCACATGCAAGGCCAAGCGGATACTGGGATTCCTACGCGGAAACCTTAGGGAATGCAGGCCACCTCAAGGAAGCTTCATACAAGGCCATGGTCCGGCTCTCACTTGAAAATGCAGCCACCGTCTGGGACCCACACCAGCAAAACCACATCAAAGCCATTGAGCAGGTCCAGCGTAGAGCAGCCCGCTTTGTCTTCAACGACTATTCTACAAAGACCCCAGGATGCGTCTCCTACATGATCAAAGACCTTAACTGGGAGTCCCTCGCACAGGTCGAAAACACAACCGGTTGTCCATGATGTACAAGATCCGCAAAAACCATGTAGACATCAAAGCAGACAGGTAACTCCAAAGTGGCGATGGCGACCAGGGGCCAACACCGGCTATTCCAGGAGCGAATAACAGACCAGGTACTGGCAAACACCTTCTTCCCACGGACAGTGCGTGAATGGAACCTCTTACCTGCTAGCACAGTATCTGCGCCCACCATGGATGCATTCAGGTTGCTCTTAGTGGAGTAACCTGACACTTCTTTACCAGACATGACACTGTATATAGTATTAAAAATTTTAACATTTAAGACACTGTGCGAATTTTAACATTTGAGACACTGTGCGCCACCACCACGCCTAGTCTCGTTGAGCTACTTACGCTCTTTGAAGAGCCCAGCTAAGTATATGGAAGAAGAAGAAGAAGAAGAAGAAGAAGAAGAAGAAGAAGAAGAAGAAGAAAAAGAAGAAGAAGAAGAAAAATTAAAAGTATTATATTTCAAAAGGTTGACATATAGTAGAATAAGTCTGTGTTATTTGAACTGACTGGTAAGGTTCATACATTTACGATTTTGTATTATTTTCATTGTGTCAAGCCACATTAGTTTAAATAGCATTTTATCATCGAATTTTTCATTACCTAAACACAAGACTTGTCCAAACAATATATAATCAAAAGTGAAATTGCGAGATATCAATTATGAATTTAGGAATGATGATCCATCATCGGACATGTTTTATGCCAATATAATTTAGATAGCATAGAAAGAGGTTGCATTATCAAAAAACATGTTGAGAATAGTCGATTGTTTCATTGGGATACACAATTTTATTTCATCGCCTGAGCAAAGAATGTTATATTTTATAAATGTGAACTTTCGATGTTCACATACCAGTTTTTTATTTGTTTAGTATTCAATTTAATTCAAAATAAAGTTAATTGGCGTTGAACTTGAAATTGAACTGCAAACGCGAGATAATTTATTGATGACCGTCACGCATTTCCGAAAATGACGCCATGAACTATTGTACAAGCTTTATGTGAGTTTATGTTGTATTTATACAGAAAAACGGGCCAAAGTTTCTCAAAAGAGTGATATCTAAGTTAATTTCCCTGTTTTAAAACAGTGATATATCAATTGCATATCAATGACCATCTGAAAGCTCTATATTAAAAAACTTTATATCGCCCAAATGTATTACAGTATTTATAAAATAATCCCTAAATTACACTGAAAAATAGCTAACCTAAGCATTCAAATCGGCAACGGCATTAATGACAAAACTGTGTTACTAACTTTTTAATTTCTCTCCTTTTATAAGAAAGGCTTTCGATTCTGTTACTAGGATAACAATTTGGCATAGGCTGTTACAACACCATACCGATGAAAGATGTATAAGGATAAAACATGAAATGTAATGAAAGGACAAAGTCATGTCAAGGTTCACAATATTTTATCTCACTTCTTAATTTGGCATTCTGGTGTAAGACAAGAGGAAAACTTATTACTCCTCTTCTGTTTTAATTATTTTTAAATGATTCATCTCAGTAAATGTCGTTGCGCTTTTAAGGTTATGAAACAAGGTATAAAGCTATTTTCGAGTGTTAAAGTAGTGATGATGTTGAAGTTTATCTGTTTGTTTCATTTTATTCTGATTAAACGGTTCTGCTTCTTACTCAAAAGGTAGTTATGTGTGATTACTGCTTGTTTTGAGTCTACAAGTTAATGCTGCTAAAGGTAGTAATATTGCGTGTTCTTTAACTTAAAACTACTTGAGAAATAATTTAGATTTTACTTATTATAATGCATATAGTTGCGAATTTTTCATACCCAGGAGTAAAATGGGGTATAATGCTGAATTGGCGTTTACAAAAAGATCGCGTGGACCAAGCAGGCAAGCATTACTCTCTATAATCCGAAAGGATTCTGCAAACAACATTTGTAAATAAAAACATACAATTCATTCCTGGGCATGTATATAATAGTTTGTGTAGATGTAACATGATGTTAAACAGGGATATTTACAAAGGTGTGTTAATCACCTTTCAGGAACTAAATATTTACAGTTTCAGACTTCTTGGACCGCTACTACAAAGACCCAGACTATAACACAGACCTTGATATATACAAATTTGTCCTCGGACAGTCGTACGACCACATCTGGATTGCCGCCTTAGCACTCAACTGCACCGAGACTGAACTAAAGCGTAGAGGTAAAAGAGTCCTGAATCATTCTGGCTAGTGATATGAAAAGATTATTAGTACTGCGCTTTGATCCGGGATGTTGTATTCGACTCAAGTAGATTTTTCTGATTCGGATTTCACGAGGCGCAAGCCGAGAAAACTGAAATCTGCAAAAATCCACGAGAGTCGAATACGACATACCTTATCAAAACAAAGTTTGAATGACCCTTTCATAATATATTATACTGGTTAAATCACATAAATGACGCATGTTTTCTAAACGAATGTATTTCAAAAGACGCATTATTTTGTACAATCACGTCATTTTAACATCGCACCACGATACTTGTAATGACGTGACGTAAACAGAGTGAGAAACGACCGTATTGCGCTGGAGTCGAATACAAAATACCGTATTTTTCGATATGTATTGCGTGTACATTTATCATGGGTATATGATTATAACACATACTGACGACATTCATTGTAAGCAGAGGGTTAGAGTGTTATTGTGGTATAAATGTCTGCCTTTCACCCAAGAGGTTATGGGTTCGATCCCAACCAGGATGCGGGCGGTATAGTGGTATAAATGTTCGCCTCTCATCCAAGAGGTTGTGGGTTCAGTCCCACCCATGGTGAGAGTGGTATACTGGTATAGGTTTCCGCCTCTCACCCAATATGTTTAGAGTTCGAAACCCACATCCGGTCACAGCTCTGGAAAGGATCAGCTTTCTTCACAAGCGAGCTAACGAAAATAAGTCCAAACTTTAAACTAAATCTGTGTTACCATGTTGAACATCTTAAGGGAATAACCAAAGAGACATGAAACAAGTGAGCATGGCTTTGAAGGGACTAGTGTTTATAATTACATATAGATATTTCCATTTATCTTTAATTCTTTGGTTTTCCCTTATATTTCAAAGACCTGATCAACAGTGAACAAACATTATTTGTAGAAGTTACTAATTAGTAAGTTAAAGGTGTCAAGTTGCTATTTCACCGGACTATGAATTCTTAATTGGCTATTCCATGTATTTCCATTTAATTTTGTGACGAATTTAACCACGGTGGTAAATTTTCGACTTCTACCTGAATGAACAGTTATTTCCCTTTCTTTTTGTTTTGTTTATCATTGCCATTAGTACCCTCAGAAAACGTCTGCTTATTTTGAAAGGTAAACACTTAATGACATTATCTAAGAAAGTACTTGATAGAAGTTCTTTAATATTGATTTTAATGATTGAAAGAAATAGTTCTTTTGTAAACGTCGAAGAGAACATGTTTTAGTGTTATTTAATCCACTGGAACTTTGTAGTTGAAAAGCCCAGGTTTGACGTATAACTTTGTTAGAAGCTGACACTTGGACCTGGTTATAGTTAAAAGATACAATAGCTATGTCATTAATTTTACGGTCTTACAGAGAAAACTATGTTATCTTGTATTGAGTAGTTATATCATTAATAAGTAATAGATAGTAAGCGAACCCTTCTCTATGTTTATACCAATTGAAATGAGTCAGAACTAGACAAGCTAAGTGACAACACTTTGTTCCATCCGAAAACGCCCACCTTTCGTTTGATTCACACAGATCATTTTCAAACCTATAGATTTGGGTGGTTTCGAAATTTATTGTTAATAAAAGAAACAGTTGTCAAAAAATCTAAGAAAAATAAGTTATACAAAACTTCTTTAATAATTTCTGTTATTCTTTATTTGAAACCAAAATCATTTCTTACAATCGAAAGGCTAAGAATCCAAAATAAAAAAAAATACGTATATACTGATTTTGTTAGTTCTGCCATTTATAGTAATTAGTGTGCATCCGTTATGTACTCTAATACACGTTGACACAGTTATATTTCACACTTATAACAATATATTCTCATAAATGCTCAAATAAAACCATATATTTCATATTGTTGTCATGTTCTTTTATTTATTGTTTCAAAACAGGTTACGAAAAAAGACTTGGCGACTTTACATACGCTGACGGCGACATTAACGAAATCATATTTAATTGTATGGGTGACTCGTCACTCGTTGGAATATCCGGCCGCCTCTCATTCTCAAAAGGAGGCGCTGACCCCGACAAGAGTATTTTGTTACAACGCATACAAGGTACGTAATTATGTTGATTTTCGCTTCAACGTGGCCCGCGTTCAATATAATTATTATCCTTGTCCTGAGACATGCCTCAGTGATTTCATTCAGACAAATGGCCAACTTATTTTACAGTCCATTCAAAACACTCGCATACTACTCTTTAAAATTAAATCTAAGGTAGTTAAAATCGGCATTGGCCTGGTGCAACAAAATGTGTCCAATTTAATTGTAGGGTATTGTAGTTCTAATTTTTGCTTCTTCTTTCCTAGGTAAATTTTTTCTAAGCTTGTATATTTTTTGCTGATCTCTTTTTCAAAGTTAAATGTCGGGGACATTGTGACAACCTTGGTATCGTTGTGACGGTGTTCTGCTTCAATCAAACGCTTTGGCATTGGTTATTACTCAAAAAAACGTAAAAGTTGTTCACATGAAACAAGCTTGTTGACACAAAGCGCAGACGTGTAACAAGGTATATAAATGTGGTAGTGGTGAAGGTCTGACACTTGGGCCTAAAAAGAAAAATACATTTGGTTCGGGTAACCCGACCTACATGCGCCGACCCTACCGTTTTTATAATCAGTTTGAAAATAAAAATGGAAAACTTAAAAAAAAAAAAACATTATTTTTTTAATTGCTTTTCAATTTGTTGTTTAAAACCTTAAATGCTTATACAGAAGATAACTTTCCACCACCATTCTGCTATGATGAAAATGACATTCTTATATAGGCCTTGTGTGGCTGATATAGACGAGCTTTAGCGTTAGCAACTGGACGCGTTTGTTAAATAGCAATTTTGAATATTTAAATAGATAATTGTATCCCTTGACTCACTCTCGACTCATTATCTCTTAAAAGGAGTAGGTCCACATTTCACATATCTGTTTTACTGCTGAAAATTAGTTTTTAAAAAGGTTTCTTAAGAACAAGTTTACCCATGGTACTGTTGCGTTTCTAGACGTTATTCTCCACATAAAATGAATCATAATTGGCACTACAACAAACTAAACAAACCCATCATTATAAGTAAGATGACAGGTTTTTTTTTCATTTCCATGGCCATCATTTGTTGTGATTTTTAGGTTCTCAGATTGTTGAGCAATTCATGATATCGATATTCGGAGCGAAATTTTAAATGTTCTGTCTGTATTATATGGAAAAAATCAATACACACAAGGAGATTCATTGTAATTTTTTGATGTCAGTGTTAAAATGTTGTCTCTTTTACGACTTCATTAACTAAGGAAGAAGGTCGGGACATAAATCTTGTCCTAAACGTATTA
The DNA here is from genome assembly GCF_026914265.1 of Mya arenaria. Classification (NCBI taxonomy): domain Eukaryota; kingdom Metazoa; phylum Mollusca; class Bivalvia; order Myida; family Myidae; genus Mya; species Mya arenaria. The sequence goes on along the minus strand of NC_069122.1, from coordinate 41,827,031 downwards.
TATTTTCAACATCTTATGAAATCAAACCCTGCACGCACTGCCTGTCAAGCCGTCAACTTTATTCAGATTATTTATGAACCTAGGCCATTATTCATCAAACATCTTAAGTTATTTCCTAACATAAGTATGTATCACACTGTTCATTTGATTCGCATGTAGTAACTTAATAATATCAGATTTTGTTTTTATTTTCTTTAATGTTATTGAATAGTCATACTTATATTATTCTAAAACCACTTATAGTCTTCTTTTAAATTGACTATGAACATTTAAAAAAAAAAACGATCTTGACCCGTTTTTTCCAACATCTTGGGTCTGAGTTTAAGGCTCATGAATTAAAACTGATTTGTTTTAAACTTATTAAAAATGTTATCAGAAGGGTAATAATTGCAACTTGTTCTGTATCTGTAACAGATGACTGTATCTTTAATTATTTACACCATTTGAACCATTCATAACAAAGATGTTTTGTTCCTTTTAAGAATTCGCATTTCTCTTGTCTCAAACTCGGTATCAACACGTTAGTACATGTGGACCCTGCAATGTATAATAGGGAATAGCTTGTAAGATAAATGTATTAAAAACACATAAATGATGCCAAACACGTACGTTTGAAAGTAATAATATCGATTGAAACAATTTATTGACAGTACTGAAAATAGTATTCCTGCCAACGCCTCTTGCACTGCTAGTTCTCTTGAATCAATATTTAATAACATTGTTGAAATCTAGAGCACTAATTATGATACTGAGTCATGCTTACCAGTTAAAAAACTACTATTAACCCTTTCGCCTTTAATAATGATATCGCAGGACAACCCGCATTAACTTGTTCTGCATTATTTAATGTTTCCGTATTCTGACTTCCGAAAAGAGCATGAGTAATAAGTGACACTTTTTTAGCTTTTGGGTATGTTGCACTACCTTGTATAAATAAGCCTGCTTTATAACAGAACGGGCCATGGACTCACATGATAATTTTTGATAAAACGTACACCTAGGTGTTTGACAGGTGAAGTTTGCTCAATAACAGTGCCATTAAATTAATATTTAGAACTGTTTCTGATCTTAATTTAGGCTTGGAGCCAAACAATACAGACTCTGTTTTTCCTCGGTGAAAAGACAATTAATAATCGATTAACCTTAGACTCACATATTCAAGATAATCTGACAACTCGATAAATGACTTATTACAACAAGTATACTAGGACCATCTGCATGAAGTAAACTTCTCTTTTTTTGACCACAGAAGACGTATCATTTACATTAATTAAAAAAGTCAGTGGGCCTTAAATAAATTATTTTGGAACATCACATGTATTATTAGAGGAGGATGAAAACATTCAAGAAAAATCCACAAGGTGGTGTCTATTAGATAAATATGAATTTAACCATCTGATAATATTGTGGTCAAGACCTTACGCTTGCATCATTTATGAGGAAAATGGAGTGGTCTACAATATCGAAAGCCTTTTGCAGATTCAGAACCATGCCTGATATAGTCTGTTATATGTGTAAGACAGGTGTCTGTTGATAAACACTTCTGAAACCAGACTGAACTTTATAGAGTGAACTTCGTTTTCTTAAAGATACCGTTCCAACAGCTCATACACTACCCTTTCAAATATTTTGGAAACAATACTAACTATGGAAACGGGTCGATAATTCCCGACTTCGGTGTTTTCATTTTTCAATGGGAACAACCCTTGTCGACTTTAAACCATCGGGGACAACATCTTAAATAATAGATTTTTTATATGCGTAGAGGGCAGGAAATTTAATAGCACTATCCCTAACAAACCGGGCAAGAATACCATATAATCAAGTGGCTTTATTTTCACTTAAGATGGAACGCGACCCTAAACTAATAATTGATGAAAATATCGGTTATTTTAGCTGGAACATAAAATAATGACAGACGTCTCAATATTGACTCAGTGGTAAATTTTGAAGACTTGTGGTTTCAAAACTGTTTCGAATATTGAAAATTTTAAAAAAATCAGTCCCTAATTGGGCATATGCTGTTTTATTTGTTTACCAATTTTAAGACATTAACCGAAAAAATACTCAGGGTCGAGCTCCAGCTTTAATTATTTAGATATTTTTAAACTTTGTTCTCTGATATAACAGAAAAAGGAATAACTGCTCGGTAAACTACCCTTAGCGTTGTAAAATGCTAATATAGAATTCTTTTCAAAATAATGAAAAGGCAATGGAAGTTTCTCAGCAAAGTTAGAGGCAACAGTGTTTCTTTCTGCTACATTTAAACTTGTAAAAACAAATACCATTATCAGTTTTAAGACCAATATACTACATAATGATTTTTTTTTCCTTTTTTAAAAGGTAGACCAAGTTTTTTCAAAGTGTACCGCTAAGATTAAAAATCGGATTTTTTTCGACGGATCTGTAAAATAATGATGTTAAGCTTTTCTTATAAGTTTTTGCGATCCTTTTCTTATATGATTAAAATAATGTTTTTTTTTCACAGAGTTATCTGTTTTATATACATAAAAAACTCTGTATCATCTATTTCTTAACTGTTAAAGCAATGATTTTTCTCTCAGACACATCTTTTTATAGACATAAAAAAATCTGTAACACTCGATGAATATCAGCATTTATCCAGAGTTCTGTCTATAGTTTTATTCTCACTTTTTAAACCAGTGAGAGCAATGTTTTTTTTAGATTTAAAACTGTCTCAAGCTTCGGAAAAATTGTCAGTGAGGTAAATAACATTTCTGTCTTCAAATAATAAAGTTAATTGGAAGTCTTTCTTGTAATAGTTCTTCAAAGCACGAATTTTATCAGTGATCTGCTTCCATACAAATGATTTATACAGTTTTATAGTACAACATAGCGTTCAATAATCACGAATACATATATTTATCACATCGCATTGATCATTACACGATCTGAGACTAAAATAAAGTCAATAGTTGATGATATTTTATAAAATCAAATTAAATCGTTATTTTATTGCTTAAAATGACACATATCAGTAAAAGCACTAAAATATGACATATATTTAACGCCCTGTTTTTCGTTTGAAAGATTCGTATTAAAATCTCCTAAAAGAGTTTCTTATGCTACAAAATGTGTACATAGACATACTGTTCTAAAATAAAATAAAAGTAAATCAGTTACGGAGGTCCGTCAAAGTCTCCACATAAAATGTGTTTGGACTTTCGTAATATCAGTTTCAGACAGGTTGCTTACAATTCCCCGTGTTTGAGATTTTTAACTTGGTCACTTCTTATATAGATACAAACACCTCCGGCCTGCCAATTTGTATCTAAACATATATAATACTTTTCAATATGTAACTCAGAGTCAAAAACAGATTCGTCGAGCCAAGTTTCAGAGATACATGTACAAGCAGCTCTAGTTATATTAGCCAATAAACGTAACTTGTTCAATCTCGGTAAAATACTTATGATGTTGAGATGGATGAAATGAAAACCACGCTTGTTGAAAACTTTGTTTTCATGTGAAAAACCTGATGAAACAGGACAACCAGGACAGGGATGTATATCTCCACAGGCAACCAAACGAAATTATAGTACTATCTGAATATGTAAAAAGGTGATACAAGGTGTAAACATGAGTTTTATCATCAAATTCACAATTTCTGACACGTAGTACAAACAATGTCCACACCAACAACGATTATAAAAGTTCCATTTTGCGTCTGATAAAACCGTAGAAAGCCAACTGTTCTTTAATTTGACGAATTGCCATTTTAAATTCATATTTTCCGGAAGTAAAAATCATGCCACCCTAGGTCACACACAACACAACTGTTGTTGTACCAAAATGACATCGATTTATCTTTGAATATATATTTTGTTTCTGATAAAATACATAAATACAATAGAAAACAAAATTATGCATCTTATTTGATTTTCTTTTTACAATTTTAGGAATCTATAACAATTCGAATAGTCACTTGATAACATTAACCGTTGTTTATTCACAAAACCTCGTGTTTGAACGTTCATAATCATAGTTAATCTCCTTGTCGTTTCATAACGTATATATTTCTTCATGGAAAGACAATGAATTTCTACCATGATCTATTTCAGGAGGCGAGAGATTGAATGTCGGTTATGTGACACAGAATACCAATACTAAACGAACTAACTGGATTGAAGGAGTGTTGAAATGGAAAGGTAGGACACAATTCAACATTTCCATCACATTATTTCCAGTGGTATGACACCATATTACGGCCGACATAGTATGACGCCTTTCAACTTTAGTTATGAAAGATATTATTATCAGTGGAATGGCACATTTCAAGCTAGCAATCACATTATAACAGGTGGAATGACATTTTAACTTATCCACCACATTATGACCAGTGGTATGACATTTCAACTTCAGCACATTATGAACTAACTACCAAAGCATCATAGTGAAATGACAAATATCAATTTAACCATATTTCATGCTTTCCGTCATATTATAACCAGTGGTATGACACATTTCAGTTTATCCAAAGTATCATGGTCAATGTTATGACGCCTTTCAACCTCATCACCAAATCATGAACAGTGGACGACAAATTTCAAACTAACAGCCTCATTCTAAACAAATAACAAAGATACAAGCAGTTTGAACTAATAACAGAAGCGTAATATAGCACAAGCTACAATGCTTTTTTCAATTCTGTCTTGATTATTCTGCTTTGTACATATATCAATTGACTGTTTACGATTCACCTAATATTGCCACAAAATCCTTCTTTTATACTCGAACGTTTTATAACTGGAAATTGAAAATGTGTTTTATTTAAATAGATACTGTTGAAACCAAATATTTGCGTGTCATACCGACATTATTTAAACTTGGTTATAACATATCTAGGATACTAGATACCTTATAACATTTCTGTAGGAATAATCAGTATAATTGAGATGTTGTTTTAAGAAAATTATTATAAATGTTCAAGTATAAAATGACATGTGTTAGGTATAATTTCTAAAGGCTACCAGTGTTTGTATCTTCCTTAGAAACATTCGTTGTGTTTATGTAATAGGTTATATATTACAATTTAAACGACTTCGTTTCAAGGGACCGATGGCGACCATTTGAATAAGTTCCTTTGATTTGTTCTACATGAACTATATCCGACTTTAAAGTTTATCGTTAAAAGTAAGCTCATCAAATCTGTATGTATGAAGTCAGTGTCTACAAACGAAAAATTAAGTTATCTTTGAAAGTCAGGTAATAAAATCGGTTAGTATGAAGTCAGGGCCTTTAATCGACTAAGAAACAAAGCACGTCGATATGCTTGGCTCTGATTGACTTCATAAAGCGATGAACTAGAAGTATCGTAACACAGAGGTGTTTAAACAATTATTTCTCCTCAAAATAGCAATAACTTTCATTTAAGATCGCTCCAGCAGACAGAAATTGTCACTTCGAAGGAATATATATTATTTCATTATACCTTCTTTTAAACCCATTAAGGAGTAACCATTATTATAACATGAATATGAAAGTGAAATGAAGGGATTTTACTCATTGTATTTATGATAATTAAATTGCATTGTAAATTATATGATGAGAGTCATATCATATAAATCTGATATAGTACTTAGGTCAATTCGGGAAGTATCGTTAAGAAAAATTATCATGACATCAAACCACCTTGAACAAAACTGTGACACCAGATAGTGAATAAATACAGAATAACAATTGCAAAAGAATTGTATTTAGATATACTGTTTTATTAATCAAAGTAGGTACTTATCAAAGCGGTCGTAATCTGGTATAATCGTAATATAATTTTATTATCGTGACTGGCATAAATTTGATATACAGAGATGCTTGCATGACTAAAGTAATGAACGGATTTAAAAAAAATGGATATACAGTAGTTTAGCTAACAAACCTCGAATCTAACTAATGAGATGTCAGTCAAGTACGCGAGGCAACATTCTATATATTTGATTTTACACACAATATTTTGTTATATTTGATTCGCTTCAAACAGGAAGTTTAGACATAGTTTCCGTGGAATTGTCACAATTTTCTGAAAGGGGGTCGTTTTGAAAGACGGAACGTGTTCATATTATGAAATCAGGCTGTCTTTGTTTGATTGACAATGTTCACCAGCGTCTTTGCTCTCTATCGCCGTTTTACATAAGCTACTGAAATACCAGATAACATTTCAGCCTTAGGAGATATACAGGGTCATAATTACCCTATCTAACATGGCTTTGACTTACTGTCTTTGTTTGTACTTACCTGTATAAACATGACGGTGATCTTAATTTGAGTCTACACTTATTTCTTCCAGACAACATAATACCACGTGACTCTACCTCCGTGACATACCGAGAGGTCACCATCCCTCCGTCAATGTACATAACCTTGTGTACCTTGGCAGCTTGTGGAATCATCCTGGCTCTCACCTTGTTTGGGTTCAACATTGTGTTCAGGAAAAACAGGTTGTTTTTTTAAACTGTACAATATGTCCTGGAAAAAGCAAAGAACATACAGGGATAAACTAGCCTGCTAGTGCCAAAGCGTAAGCTATTCTTTGAGTGAATTATCTGCTAATAAGGAAATTCAAACAATACAATGAAAACCATACTGACAAGCTTTAGTCATATTGTGTGATAGTTACCTAGCGTAGGGTTCGGGTTAGGCTAAGCTAATCCTATTCATAACGAATTATAACCATAGTATCTCCTAGTAATGACGTATTATCCCCTAATCAGGACTTAGCTTTTCCTTATTAGGACTTTGTTTCTCCTAATTACGAGAAAATATATCCTTATTAGTATTTGAATATCATCATAGACTGTGGCATAAGGACGCTTCCGTATGATGAACCCGCATGTCAATGCGTGTGTTTACATAATGATCAAGGACTTGGCATCGACATGCTCTTTTATACATCTGTGTAGTCATAACTTTGAATGCGCTTAAAGGTGAGATTTTATATGCTAGAAAAATATCTCTAAATGACAAGTCCATATATATTTGCATAGAGTAAATATGTACTTCTGTAAAAGGTTATATTCTGTCTTACTGTAGAGAATGCTTAAACTATAGCAATATTAATATTTAGCATCAGTAGTGTATTAAAGTCATGTTTTTTTAGTAATAGTATCACTCTGATATACCCTACTAGATTTGTTATGTCATTGAGACCCATCTAATACACCATCACTGAATATGTTACCTCATGGTGATCCATGTGATATAAAATTACTGGTTCAGTACCATCGGGGTGACCCATGTGACATACCATCACTGGTTATATTACGTTATTGTGACCCATGTGACATACCATTACATAGTTATATTGTTGTTGTTTTTCTAAAAAGAACAATACAATTGCATGATGTTAACATGAACGTGTGTTGATTTAGACGTAATTACGATTTAAAGTAGATTTACCTATGTTCCAGAAGTCCACAAATGATTTCAACCTTTAACTCACTGCTTCCAGATCGGTAAAGATGTCCTCTCCGAACATCAACAATGTGTTACTGTTTGGCTGTGTGCTGTGTTATATCACCGTGTTCATGAAACCGACTGAAACGAAGCATGGCGCAATTTGCAAGGTGATTGTTTTTATGGACCTAATGCAACATAACGGTCCTTTTACCTGTGTTAAAGCTTTTCACTGAATACCATTTTAAAACCTCCTATAGAAAACAACAAATTCAATACTTTTCATTGGTATAATTTTGGAAGTCTCAGTGAAGCACTTGGGAAAACCGATTAACACACACAGCATGAACTAGCAACATGAGCAAAGTATGTCTTGGTAACAACATGCCTGACAAAAATGGAGCTTACAGACGTGGTCGGCTGGCCGAGGAAAAACTGAGATAAACCCTCCTACTTGGGAAAACTTAGAAACCTCTTCCCGTTTGCCATCTAGATTTACAGGATTTGTCTCGTACCACTAGATGTCGGGCCTCATCACCCATAAGCTCCTTAACAAAGATGTATAGAAAACATATCATTTTCATGATTCATGTTTACGTACTTTATCAAGTTATACACATAGATATTACACGGTTATGTTCTTTGTAGACAAATGAAAACAGATTGGTCTTTCATATGATGAAATTGCATAGTAACAGAAAACGTTCACAATAAACATTTTCTTGTAAAATTTAACAATCAATTGAATCGATGTGAACGGATCGGTTCCCCAAAGCTGAATGCCTTTACATTCATATGCGCACGAAATTCCTCATGCTTATCAATCGCCACCTGGTGGTTATTTCATTAAAACCAAGGGAAAATAATTTCCTTCTAATTCGTTTTACTCAAACGTAGGAAATTATATTATCATTGGCCACAACTCACAGACCGTTTAAGGCATTCAAATTAAACTTGGTGCATGTGTTTCTATTGACATTTCATACAAGGGTAGTAATGACCATAACTCCTTCGGCGAGTTATATCTTGTTCGACTAGTTATTGTTATTATTGAAAATTTCAAATACAGAATAGAGCAGCGTTGGAAATGTAACAAATATCAATGTACAGTGCGAACTGCCTTGCTGAATTTGTTGCCTCTGCAGAAACGAACGTTCAGTCAAGCGTAAAGCAATGTGATTAATGCCCTCGTATGTTATTGTTTTGATACACACCTCGTTTTGATTATTCGTTGTGCAATGCCACTTAATCTATTGCCAAATGTGGATGATTCAGATATGCTTATAGGAAGTGTCAACACTTGTTAATGATCTTCTTATAGAAGTAAAATATGTCCTCCCGTAATGTCACTCGTATTCTTTTTCTTTATGTTTGCATTTTTGTTTTCATACCTGGCGTTGATATATGTGTATGTCTTTCGTGTTTAAAACAACCTTGAATTTCTTTTATCAAATATACACGTATTTGAGAAGTGCTTTATTCTTTGTACTCAAATATAACTTTGATTTGATCACATGAAAACTAAACATTATAAATAGAACATCCATATGTTTCAGACCGTTTTTCTTCGTCTTCTGTTACATCTATCATTTTGTACTTGTAATGGGACGCGTCTGCTTCTTATGAAAAAGATATATTAATATATTAAATTTACAATAACCATGTTTATTAAACATTTTTCTGTTTTTATAGAGATTTATCAGTGATATAAAATCGATATTTCACTGTTGCACAATCCCTTTCTTCTTGTATAGGCTCGTGTCTGCCTCTTCTGTATCGGGTTCACAGTGACATTTGGTGCGCTATTCTCTAAAACATGGCGAGTATACAGAATCTTCACCAACAAAAAACTTCTCAAAAGGGTAAGCGTTTGAATGATCGTCTGATTGGTCTCATATTGTAACTGTTGATAAACCATTAAATTATGACACAGTCATAATGCTTATTTCATTTTATGTATTAATTTACAATTTGTGATGTTAACGTAATAAAAAGACTGTGAAAGCACTTTGTTGCATAAGTCGGAGCCAGGTGGCAACACTGTTATATTAAACAAGAAAAAACCTTCGAGCGATTTATTGTTCAGTTTGTCGTCTTTTCCTTTATATTGCTTATTTGGCTCTAAATCTTGCTTATAAAAACACATTATATTAAATTTTCCAGACAATTAAAGACTACCAGCTTCTTGCAATAATAGGTATTCTTATTGCTGTGGTTACCGGCGTTCTTATTGCGTGGGAGGCGGTCGGACCTCACTCCGTAGTTGTGCAATACCTGGGAAAAGAGGTGACCTTCGTATTATAATGTTTGTATAAAGGTGTTCTTAGAGAATTCAATCGCTAATATTGTAGTCCTTATTACAACATGCAGTTAAACAACATGGACAATCTCAGTTTAAAATAGTATGGCACGAATAAAAAAAGAAAGAAATACAATAAATATACCGAATATTATTTCCAAAGCATAATAATGCAAAACACAGCTGATAAATTAACTTCAAGTAATCGACGTCCAGATACACACAAAAAACTCAAATTAATTTCGTTTCCAGGTGCATATGGAAGGAAACGACGCCGAGGTTCGACCATTTGTGCGCATGTGCAGGTCTGACTATTCGGTGTACTTCGCCTGGGCTATCTACATTATAGAGGGCGCCCTTCTGTCGTTTGGAGCATTCCTTGCCTGGGAAACACGACACGTAAGGCCATTCTATAAAATATATGACGTTTATTGTCCAACTCAGGGACTTTCTGTGGTTCGCTAAGTCGCAATTTCTTGTATAAATAAATGTTTTCGTAACATTAAAAAAATAATAATATACACCAAACTGCATTGAAAAACATCAGTCATTCGTGTCGATTTGGTGAGTTGGTCGGGCTACTGCAATCATGCAAAATAAAGGGTGGCCTAATGGATATTCCTAATGTGTACATATAATAAATCAAGCACTTTTGTGTGAGTAGTTTACTGAGTGATTTCCGTTTACCAAAGTGTTCATCGGCTGAACCATGCTCTCCTAACAATGCAGTGATAACTATAGGGACATACCCAGTAGTCGAAAATTAAAAAAAAAATAATCTTTTTTTTAGACGCACAAGGCACTGACCCAAACGGCAATGAACTAGAGACACAAATAATATAACACCACAAACACAAATACAAACACCACAAAAATACCAGACACGCATCACATTAAGTAATTCGATGTATATAAAATGCGTCGTCCCTAGACCATGTCTCAAAATCTTATAAATTAAATAATATTGAAGCAGTAAAATATGGAGCAGAAACACATGTTGACCTTGGCGAATATTACTAATATTCACTTGCAAGAAGTCCTATTGACCGAGGTCAAAATTCATCCAGAACTCTTAAAATGCACTATTAATATTGACGGTATAGCAAAAAAGTATGTGAATAAAATCATTCAACTAACAGTATTTAATATCAACAGCTAAATTAATATCAAGGAGGCGCTATTTCAGACCATAAGTAATAGTCCGCTATCAAGTAGGCGCTAGTTTATATCATAAATACGTGTGAGGTATAAAGAAGGCGCTAATGTAAACCATGAATATCAGTCGAAGTATCAAGGGTGTGCAAGTTTATACCATGAATATTAGTCGAAGTATCAAAGGGGGCGCAGTTTGGACCATGAATATTAGTTCACTACCAAATGAGGCGCTAAGTTAACTCATGATTATCAGGCAATTTCCAAGTGGGCGCAATTCAATACCACAGATATGTATTGGCTATCAAGGAGGCGCTAATTTAGACCATGAATATGAGTCAAATAGGCGCTAGCTAAAGGGTCTGTCACACCTAACCGATTTGGCTCGCCGGAGCTATACCGGAGCACAAATTTGGCGATTCTTTAGGGAATCGTTACTCGTACGGCAGCACAACGGCATAACTTCATTAAAAACGGTAATACATCGTCAGAACATTGTAAGAATACCGATGAAAACAACAGCATCGGCCGGAGACGGTATACATTTTTGAACGGCAGTACTCCGATGTGGCTTCGGCAATGTCACTATACTGGTAGCGCCTAGTTATGGATCGGTGGCCCTCCGGTGGCCTCAATTTGTACCGTACTGGTACAGATGTGATACCGTTATCCTGTCGATAAACTAATGATGAGTTACCGTTCTGAACGATGTGATACCGTTCTTCTACCGTATTGATGTCATTTATTGTAGTACAACGGCAGCGCATCGGTATCACTCCTCTATAGCTCCATGCAGCGGTGGCTCATCGATAGAATAATGTCGGCCCTTCGGTATAACATCGATGCCAGAAAAATGGTATTTCGGTAGCACATCGGCTCTAACGCTGGTACTTAATCGGTATTGCTACGATCAGTTGTGATTTTTCAAATGCTATTTCGACGGAGCTCTGTCGGTTTTCTCGCCGTTGTCAATTCTGTACTCCGGTTCAGTACGGCGAGGTACATTGGTAGTGTTTGACAGGTCCCTTAGACCACATAATTATATGAGTCGGATATAGAGGAGGCGCTAGCTTAGACCACATATATATATATCGGGTATGAGAACCGCCGATCACGCTCGAGACCTATGAGAAACTGTATTTCATACATCATATAAGGAAATTAGTTAATCCACATATTATACTATTTACTTTTGTGCTTAACTATATAAACTCACTTTAATGTATAAGACACACTAACATGTATTTATATTAGGTAAGGAAGAAAGACTCAGGCAACAAAGGTCATGAGATTGATTTGCTAGCAGATTACGTATTAATTTAAGGAAGGAATACTTTGCCAATACAGGTCATGAGATTGATTTGCTAACAGATACACGTATTAATTTAAGGAAGGAAGACTTAGCCAATATCGGTCGATTGATCAATTGCCTACTATGTGTGCCCAATGTGAAAATGTGTTTGGTCTACAAAAGCTCAGCTCAATAAGAGGCTTAGCTATTTAATTAAGCTTCATTCCTAAGGAACCCGAATAGCTATGAAGATAATGAAAAAAAAAAAACAGAGACACAGAGTGAGTTGCTATATAGTGTACAATCACATGTATTGCGATATACTAAGTGTATATAACACGCTTCTAACACAAATGGTGCATCGCCATTGGTCCTAGTCACGCGGTGATCCCATATTTTTCAATATTGGGTCAATAATATTCATATCGTACCAAAATGGCGTCTTTTTCAGATTTCGATGAATAAATGTTATCTTTCCAGCAGGTATTGGCGTCTTGATCAATGTCAATACGTTGTGCTCATGATATATACGTTATGGAGTTAGGTTTTCTTTGCCTCGTATATCGCATATCAGGTAACCTATGAACACCTGACTTCTAACATCACTGTTGGGTGCTTTATGCTATTCAAATGTATTTTATATAATTTACAAACATGTTCAACATTGATATTGTTTAAAGGCGCAAAAACAATGCCAAACACAAAACAAACAGACGACGCATCACTTCATTAAAACACACACATGGAATTTGTAAGCACTAAAGCATGTCAAAAAGTACTAAATAAGTTCCCAATATTTCGGTTAGACGATTGACCAGTTTTCACGCAAAATAACACGGATTTATAGTGCATCGCAACCCCAACACCATTCATGGTAAGGAAGGTCCACGTGTGTACTCATAATAATACAACGTTAGACAAACTATTACGTTTCTCCTAAGAAACTAAAATTGGTTGACCGTAACCACAGAGACTGTGTATTTGATAAAATGACATTATCCGGTGTACGAGTACAAAAAATGCGGTGTAAATGTAAACAATAAGAAGCAAGTAGATCCGTCATGTTCAGCCTGTTTTTGAAATCACAAACCATCCAGCTTCAAAACCTATAAATATGGAAGGTAGCCAATGGTCTCAGATGGTAAAACTATGATTTGATTCAAGGTCATGTGTTAATTAAAAAAATAAGGCAATGTAACAATGATTAGGCTCTTACGAATTGGTGTAAATTGCCCTACATGTTAGAGTTACCGCTTTTGCACGGAAGAAAATTAACTTGGAGTTGAACCGATTAGTGCGATATCTCATTCTCAATTTTCCAAGCGGGTATCATCAGGTTGAACAAAATTATTTACTATTTCAAATCAATTGTTTTGGAATTGCCTTTTCGTGACAACTCGTTTGTTTTCTCATAAGAATCAGTACATCTAACATAAACCTGTTCGCAATGTCGTAGACGGAATCAACTTACAGAAAATTACATCGTATAAAATCACAAATTAACTTCTAGTTATCACTTAATGACCACATAGCAAACTGACATCACCAGTCATGCAAAAAAAAATCAAGCCGGAGACATGAAGAAGACTCTTCCAATGAACGATACAATCATACACTGCCTCCATCTGACACGGCTCGGCTAAGTGAAGGTTCAAAATTATGTTATCAAAGTCTCTATATATTATTAGATAATACACTTTATATGTAATCAGATTCACACTTAAGGCCACACACATTGAAGTATTGGTCATCGGATTATTCAAAATAAAATGGCGCGAGCGAGCAAATAAATAATAATCAAATTTTGAGATTTTCAGAGCGATTGATAAAGCTGTCAATATAAAAAAATGTAACAAAAGCGTCTACAGACCTCTAGCTACAACTGGAAAGTTATGCGAAGATTAGGATTTATATATGTATCTTTTAGAACTAATTATCATGATCTAGAAATTGAAAAGGGTCATTATACTGAAATTCCGTAAAAACGGTGTCTTGATTTGGTTTGAAAATCGGTGCGCTCCAAAATAATTCTTCTTTTCCCTGGTGCGCGCGCATACGTATTTTTTTAATCTCAGAAATTTGTGCGCTAAATCCGATGAACACGACATCAATTTGGTTCGCACCGCGTCGAAGTGTTTTGCGAATTTAACAAAAAGAGAATGAGTGAAATCAAATTTTGCAAAGTTAACAATATTATTAAATCGTTCGATGCTGTGCCTATGAACTAATTTTTGAAACAAACATACATGTTTTAATATTGTCTTTCAATGTCGCTGGTTAATTAAGAATATATATATGTTTCAACTATATGCTTAAAGTCAAAATGATACACATTATGATATTTCAAATACTCCACTCCTCCTCATCATCATATCATTTCCGAGATTTAAGACTGTACTTATATTTAGACACTACTTATATATATAAGTACATGTATTGTGATCTTTATTGAAGAACATAGAAATGTTAGGTTGTTTTTCTTTATTTGCAATATGTGATTGCAGTTGATATTTAAAACTACATATAGTTTAGCAGTTAACCACGTGAACTAAAATCATTCAGGTCCAACCAGAATAAATAAAACTAAAAATGATATAAATAAAACAAGCTACGATCACTTACGACCTGGAAATTAAACTCCTCTCTCAAGCTAAGATCAGCTACACCCTGCAAAAACAATCTCATCTCTTAAGCTACGATCAGCTACACCCTGCAAAAACAAACTCATACGATCAGCTGCACCCTGCAAAAACATCATCCCTAAAGCTACGATCAGTTCCACCCTGCAAAACAATCTCATCTCTCAAGCTACGACCAGCTACACCCTGCAAAACAAACTCATCTTTCAAGCTACAATTAGCTACACCCTGCAAAAACAAACTCATCTCTCAAGCGACGATCAGGTACACCCTGCAAAACAAACTCATCTCTCAAACTACAATCAGCTCCAACCTTCAAAACAAACTCATCTCTCAAACTACAATCAGCTACACCCTGCAAAAATAAACTCATCTCTCGAACTACAATCAGCTACACCATGCAAAACAAACTCATCTCTCAAGCTACAATCAACTACAACCTTCAAAACAAACTTATCTCTCAAACTACAATCAGCTACACCCTGCAAAACAAACTCATCTCTCAAACTACAATCAGCTACACCCTGCAAAACAAACTCATCTCTCAAACTACAATCAGCTAAACCCTGCAAAACAAACTCATCTTTCAAACTACGATCAGTTCCACCCTGCAAAACAAACTCATCTCTCAAACTACAATCAGCTACACCCTGCAAAACAAACTCATCTCTCAAACTACAATCAGCTACACCCTGCAAAACAAACTCATCTCTCAAACTACAATCAGCTACACCCTGCAAAACAAACTCATCTCTCAAACTACAATCAGCTAAACCCTGCAAAACAAACTCATCTTTCAAACTACGATCAGTTCCACCCTGCAAAACAAACTCATCTCTCAAACTACAATCAGCTACACCCTGCAAAACAAACTCATCTCTCAAACTACAATCATCTACACCCTGCAAAAACAAACTCATCTCTCAAACTACAATCAGCTTCACCCTGCAAAATAAACTCATCTCTCAAGCCACGATCAGCTACACCCTTCAAAACAAACTCATCCCTCAAGCTACAATCACCTACATCCTGCAAAACAAACTCATCTCTCAAGCTACAAACAGCTACACCCTGCAAAAACAAACAAATCTCTCAAACTACAATCAGCTACACCCTGCAAGAACAATATCATCTCTCAAGCTACGATCAGCTACACCCTGAAAAACAAACTCATCTCTCAAAGTACAATCAGCTTCACCCTGCAAAACAAACTCATCTCTCAAACTACAATCAGCTACACCCTGCAAAAACAATTTCATCTCTCAAGGTACGCTCAGCTACACCCGGCAAAACAAACCCATCTCTAAAGCTACAATCACCTACACCCTGCAAAAACAAACTCATCTTTCAAACTACGATCAGCTTCACCCTGCAAAACAAACTCATCTCTCAAACTACAATCAGCTACACCCTGCAAAAACAATCTCATCTCTCAAACTACAATCAGCTACACCCGGCAAAACAAACTCATCTCTCAAGCTACAATCAGCTAAACCCTGCAAAAACAAACAAATCTCTCAAACTACAATCAGTTACACCCTGCAAAACAAACTCATCTCTCAAGCTACAATCAGCTACACCCTACAAAAACAAACTCATCTCTCAAACTACAATCAGCTTCACCCTGCAAAACAAACTTATCTCTCAAACTACAATCAGCTACACCCTGCAAAACAAACTCATCTCTCAAACTACAATCAGCTTCACCCTGCAAAACAAACTCATCTCTCAAACTACAATCAGATACACCCTGCAAAACAAACTTATCTCTCAAACTACAATCAGCTACACCCTGCAAAAACAAACTCATCTCTCAAGCTACGATCAACAACACCCTGAAAAACAAACTCATCTCTCAAACTACAATCAGCTTCACCCTGCAAAACAAACTCATCTCTCAAGCTACAATCAGCTACACCCGGCAAAGCAAACTCATCTCTCAAGCTACGATCAGCTACACCCTGCAAAACAAACTCATCTCTCAAGCTACAATCAGCTACAACCTTCAAAACAAATTCATTTCTCAAACTACGATCAGCTACACCCTGCAAAACAAACTCATCTCTCAAACTACAATCAGCTACACCCTGCAAAACAAATTCATCTCTCGAACTACAATCAGCTACACCCTGCAAAACAAACTCATCTCTGAAACTACAATCACCTACACCCTGCAAAACAAACTCATCTCTCAAGCTACAATCAGCTACACCCGGCAAAGCAAACTCATCTCTCAATTTACGATCAGCTACACCCTGCAAAACAAACTCATCTCTCAAGTTACAATCAGCTACAACCTTCAAAACAAATTCATTTCTCAAACTACGATCAGCTACACCCTGCAAAACAAACTCATCTCTCAAACTACAATCAGCTACACCCTGCAAAACAAATTCATATCTCAAACTACAATTAGCTACACCCTGCAAAACAAACTCATCTTTCAAACTACGATCAGTAACACCCTGCCAAACAAACTCATCTCTCAAGCTACAATCAGCTAAACACTGCAAAAACAAACTCATCTCTCAAGCTACGATCAGCTACGCCCAGCAAACCAAACTCATCTCGCAAACTACAATCAGTTCCACCCTGCAAAACAAACTCATCTCTCAAGCTGCAATCAGCTAAACCAGGCAAAAACAAACACATCTTTCAAGCTACAATCAGCTACACCCTGCAAAATAAACTCATCTCTCAAACTATAATCAGCTTCATCCTGCAAAACAAACTCATCTCTTAAGCTACTATGAGCTACACCCTGCAAAACAAACTCATCTCTCAAGCTACAATCAGCTACACCCTGCAAACCAAACTCATCTCTCAAACCACAATCAGCAACACCCTGCAAAACAAACTCATCTTTCAAACTACAATCAGTTCCACCCTGCAAAACAAACTCATCTCTCAAGCTACAATCAGCTACACACTGAAAAAACAAACTCATCTCTCAAGCGACGATCAGCTACGCCCATCAAAACAAACTCATCTCGCAAACTACAATCAGTTCCACCCTGCAAAACAAACTCATCTCTCAAGCTACAAACAGCTAAACCAAGCAAAAACAAACTCATCTCTCAAACTACGATCAGCTTCACCCTGCAAAACAAACTCATCTCTCAAACTACAATCAGCTACACACTGAAAAAACAATCTCATCTCTCAAAGTACGCTCAGCTACACCCGGCAAAACAAACTCATCTCTCAAACAACAATCAGCTACACCCTGCAAAACAAACTCATCTCTCAAACTTCAATCAGCTACACCCTGCAAAACAAACTCATCTTTCAAACTACGATCAGTTCCACCCTGCAAAACAAACTCATCTCTCAAACTACAATCAGCTACACCCTGCAAAACAAACTCATCTCTCAAGCTACAATCAGCTACACCCTGAAAAACAAACTCATCTCTCAAACTACATTCAGCTACACCCTTCAAAACAAACGCATCTCTCAAACTACAATCAGCTACACCCTGCAAAAACAAACACATCTCTCAAACTACGATCAGTTTCACCTTGCAATATAAACTCATCTTTCAAGCTACAATCAGCTTCACCCGGCAAAACAAACTCATCTCTCAAGCTACAATCAGCTACACCCTGCAAAAACAAACTCATCTCTCAAACTATAATCAGCTTCATCCTGCACAACAAACTCATCTATTAAGCTACTATGAGCTACACCCTGCAAAACAAACTCATCTCTCAAGGTACAATCAGCTACACCCTGCAAAACAAACTCATCTCTCATGCTACAATCAGCTACACCGGGCAAAACAAACTCATCTCTCAAACAACAATCAGCTTCACCCTGCAAAACAAACTCATCTCTCAAGCCACGATCAGCTACACCCTTCAAAACAAACTCATCTCTCAAGCTACAATCACCTACACCCTGCAAAACAAACTCATCTTTCAAACAACAATCAGCTACACCCTGCAAAAAACAAACTCATCTCTCAAGCTACAATCAGCTACAATCTTCAAAACAAACTCATCTCTCAAACTACAATCAGCTACACCCTGCAAAACAAACTCAAATCTCAAACTACAAGCAGCTACACACTGCAAAAAAAACTCATATTTAAAACTACAATCAGCTACACCCTGCAAAACAAACTCATCTCTCAAACCACAATCAGCAACACCCTGCAAAACAAACTCATCTTTCAAACTACAATCAGTTCCACCCTGCAAAACAAACTCATCTCTCAAGCTACAATCAGCTACACACTGCAAAAACAAACTCATCTCTCAAGCGACGATCAGCTACGCCTAGCAAACCAAACTCATCTCGCAAACTACAATCAGTTCCACCCTGCAAAACAAACTCATCTCTCAAGCTACAAACAGCTAAACCTTGCAAAAACAAACACATCTCTCAAACTACGATCAGCTTCAACTTGCAATACAACTTCATTTTTCAAGCTACAATCAGCTTCACCCTGCAAAACAAACTCATCTCTCAAACTACTGTCAGGTACACCCTGCAAAAACAATCTCATCTCTCAAGGTACGATCAGCTACACCCGGCAAAACAAACTCATCTCTCAAGCTACAATCAGCTAAACCCTGCAAAAACAAACACATCTCTCAAGCTACAATCAGATGAACCCTGCAAAACAAACTCATCTCTCAAACTACAATCAGCTACACCCTGCAAAACAAACTCATCTCTCAAACTACAATCAGCTACACCCGGCAAAAACAAACTCATCTCTCGAACTAAAATCAGCTACACCCTGCAAAACAAACTCATCTCTCAAACTACATTCAGCTACACCCTTCAAAACAAACTCATCTCTCAAACTACAAACAGCTTCACCCTGCAAAACAAACTCATCTCTCAAACTACAATCAGCTACAACATTCAAAATAAACTTATCTATCAAACTACAATGAGCTACACCCTGCAAACCAAATTCATCTCTCAAGCTTCAATCAGCTACACCCTGCAAAACAAACTCATCTCTTAATCTACAATCAGCTACACCTCGCAAACCAAACTCATCTTTCAAGCTACAATCAGCTAAACCCTGCAAAAAAAACCTCATCTCTCAAGCTACAATCAGCTACACCCTGCAAAATAAACTCATCTCTCAAACTACAATCAGCTAAACCCTGCATAAAAATCTCTTTTCGCAAACTACGATCAGCCACACCCTTCAAAAACAAACTCATCTCTCAAACTACAATCAGCTACACCCTGCAAAAACAAACTCATCTCTCAAACTACAATCAGCTACACCCTGCAAAACAAACTCATCTCTCAAGCTACAATCAGCTACACCCTGAAAAACAAACTCTTCTCTCAAACTACATTCAGCTACACCCTTCAAAACAAACTCATCTCTCAAACTACAAACAGCTACACCCTGCAAAACAAACTCATCTCTCAAACTACAATCAGCTACAACATTCAAAACAAACTTATCTCTCAAACTACAATGAGCTACACCCTGCAAACCAAATTCATCTCTCAAGCTTCAATCAGCTACACCCTGCAAAACAAACTCATCTCTTAATCTACAATCAGCTACACCTCGCAAACCACACTCATCTTTCAAGCTACAATCAGCTAAACCCTGCAAAAAAACCCTCATCTCTCAAGCTACAATCAGCTACACCCTGCAAAGTAAACTCATCTCGCAAACTACAATCAGCTAAACCCTGCATAAAAATCTCTTTTCGCAAACTACGATCAGCCACACCCTTCAAAAACAAACTCATCTCTTAAACTACGATCAGCTCCACCCTTTAAAAACAAATTCACCTCTCAAGCGACGATCAGATACGCCCAGCAAACCAAACACATTTCGCAAACTACGTCCAGCCACACCACGCAAAAACAAATCATCTCTCAAACTACGATCAACTACACCATGCAAGACAAACTCATCTCTCAAACTACAATCAGCTACACCATGCAAAACAAATTCATCTCTCGAACTGCAATCAGCTTCACCCTTAAAAACAAACTCATCTCTCAAACTACAATCAGCTTCACCCTGCAATACAAACTCATCTCTCAAACTACAATCAGCTACACCCTTCAATACAAACTTATCTTTCAAGCTACGATCAGCTACACCCTGCAAATCAAACTCTTCTCTCAAGCTACACTCAGCTACGCCCTGCAAACCCTTCAAAACAAACTCATCCCTCAGACTACGATCAACTCCACCCTGCAAAACAAACTAATCTCTCAAACTACAATCAGCTTCACCCTGCAAAACAAACTCATCTCTCAAGCTACAATCAGCTACACCCTGCAAAACAAACTCATTTCTCAAACTACAATTAGCTACACCCTGCATAACAAACTCATCTCTCAAACAACAATTAGCTACACCCTGCGAAACAAACTCATCTCTCAAACTACAAACAGTTACACCCTGCAAAACAAACTCATCTTTCAAACTACAATCAGCTACATCCTGCAAAACAAACTCATCTCTCAAACTACAATAAGCTACACCATGCAAAACAAACTCATCTCTCAAGCTACAATCAGCTACACCCTGCAAAACAAACTCATCTCATAAACTACAATCAGCTACACCTTGCAATACAAATTCATCTCTCAAACTACAATCAGCAACACCCTGCAAAACAAACTCATCTCTCAAGCTACAATCAGCTACACCCTGCAAAACAAACTCATCTACCAAACTACAATCAGCTACACCCCGCAAAACAAACTGATCTCCCAAACTACAATCAGCTACACCCTTCAAAACAAACTCATCTCTCAAACTACGAACAACTCCACCCTGCAAAACAAACTCATCTCTCAAACTACGAACAACTCCACCCTGCAAAACAAACTCATCTCTCAAACTACAATCACCTTCACCCTGCAAAACAAACTCATCTCTCAAGCTTCAATCAGCTTCACCCTGCAAAACAAGCTCATCTCTCAAACTACAATCAGCTTCACTCTGCAAAACAAACTTATCTCTCAAACTACAATCAGCTACACCCTGCAAAAACAATCTTAGGCCACTACTTTTATATAAATTGGTTTACAAAACCGGCGGGTCTAATTTTCCGAAAAGTACAAAAAAAATAAAAAATGAATTTCACTATTTTTTCAAAATTATTTTCCCGACCGTATTGATTTTGGTGCGAAAGGAAAGAAAAACGCTCAGATAAGAGTACGAATGCAGTAGATCTGGACTGGTTTGTTGTTCCGTGGCCGTATTTGCCAATTTATAGTGATAGCATGTGAGCCAGTCAACTGTTATGGCAGCGCCGATGGCAATGGCGGAATTGACGATAGCAGTCATTCTTTGTATGAAATAATTAATTAAAATATGCAGGAGATGTTTAAATAACAATAGCAATAAACATTGGCAAATTTAACAGCCGACACAAACAATAACTGTCACGTGATTGTTGTTATTCCCCGCCAATTTAGGTCATGAAAATATTGTTGTTAATAGATAAAAAATAAAATTGTCAGCGGCTGCCATCGAATTAGTAGACACAAATATCTGTAAATTATGTGTGAGAAAAACATTTTATAACATTTTATGGTTAAATATCAAATAACAGTGCACAAAGTGTGAGTGGTGAAATCGAAAGTAAAATTTCTAAGTTGATACCGGTGACCTAATTTCACAAGTTCGGTCGATGGTGTTTATGGATTTGAAATCACAAAATGGTTTGGAAATACTTGTTATTGAGTCATGTAAAGCTTGTGTTTATTCTAGATTACATGTTTATTCATGTTTGGGTTAATAGTAGAGTAAAAACAATGAAAGAGTTGAACACATGTCTCGATGACATTTTAATACTAATGCCATGAGTTGTGTGCAAAACATTTAGATAAAACTACACGGAGAACTATTTTGAATAAGTCCATTTCAATTTGTAATGAACTTGATATTTCACTATAAATGAGATTTCTTGTTGTAACCAAGGAATACTCTTTAAAATGAAAAATAAACAAGCATGAAGTATAGATGCCCTGTGAACTCGTGTATACACAAAATGGCGGAGTTGGGAGAAGATGAAAATATCCGATACATAATTATGGATTTCTCTGTTACTATCATTGGTACATAAAGTTAAGTCACATGCTAGATTTATTATTTTGTTATGTGATTTTTATGTACTGATGTGGTAATTTGATGCAAGATTTGAATTTGAAATGGATTTGGTGAACATCCCATGGTAAATATCCCGGTCCGAAAATATCCGAACTTAGCACGGATCGGGTTACACACAACTAGGACCCACCATGGTAAAGGTTATTAAAACTCAAATCTAGGTCTAGTTTGGTTTTTAGTTTTTCAGGAATTGCTTTCACAATGTTAAAGCTCAAATCTCTTCATAAAATGTTACTTCCTTATTTACAAAATTGGTAATTATTTCACTTTATTGGCATTTTCCAATATTGAAATAACTGAAACAATGTTTAGAAAATATTATGTATTGTTTTAATACAGTGCAACTTTTTGTATTTTAATGCGTAAAATTGCCTTTTCTTTTTTTCAATTTAATATTGTTCAGTTTAGTGTTCTGCATTCACTTTTGCTTTAGCATACCCTTGAAGCTTAACAAATGTCTTGCTGAGTGATATTCAATGTATCTTTGATAAACAGTGTATTTTATACATGTAAACATGTTTTATAGTCAATTTCATTGATGTTTTATATGCACAGTTTGTAAGATTTAAACTGTATGTTTAATTAGAAATTTGAAACTTTGAGTGTATTAAAACATGCATTAATAGCAGTTTAAAAATTTAAAATGTCATGTAAATGATATAAATTTTCAATGTTTTTATGTTGTTCTCTGATTTTTACCCTTTAAGAGTATGTTTTTTTTGTTTTTTTTGTTTTTTTCGACCGCCCGGTGGACATTTTTCCCAAAAATTATTGTAAACCAAAAAATAAAAAAGGAGTGGCCTTATCTCTCAAGCTACGATCAGCTACACCCTGAAAAACAAACTCATCTCTCAAACTACAATCAGCTTCACCCTGCAAAACAAACTCATCTCTCAAACTACAATCAGCTACACCCTGCAAAAACAATCTCATCTCTCAAGGTACGATCAGCTACACCCTGCAAAATAAACTCATCTCTCAAGCTACAATCAGCTACACCCTGCAAAAACAAACTCCTCTCTCAAACTACAATGAGCTACACCCTGCAAACCAAACTCATCTCTCAAGCTACAATCAGCTACACCCTGCAAAAACAAACTCATCTCTCAAACTACAATGAGCTACACCCTACAAAACAAACTCATCTCTTAATCTACAATGAGCTACACCCTGCAAAACAAACTCATCTCTTAATCTACAATTAGCTACACTCCGCACACCAAACTCATCTTTCAAGCTACAATCAGCTACACCCTGCAAAACAAACACATTTCTCAAACTACAATCAACTACACCCTCCGAAACAAACTCATCTTTCAAACCACGATCAGCTTCACCTTGCAATACAAACTCCTCTCTCAAACTACGATCAGCTACACTCTGCAAAAACAAACAAATCTCTCAAACTACGATCAGCTCCACCCTGCAAAAACAAACTCATCTCTCAAGCTACAATCAGCTCCACCCTTCAAAAACAAACTCATCTCTCAAGCGACGATCAGCTACGCCCAGCAAACGAAACTCATCTCGCAAACTACGTCCAGCCACACCCTGCAAAAACAAACTCATCTTTCAAACTACGAGCAGCTACACCTGAAAAACATTTTCTCACACTACGATCAGCTATACCCTGCAAAAACAAACGCCTCTCTCAAGCTTTGGTCAGCTGCACCATGCAAAAAATTTAATCTCTCAAACTACGATCAGCTTTGCCCTACGAAACCAAACTCATCATTCAGGTGAAGATCGAGGCCCTGAATGACTCCCACCAGATTGGCCTCTGTCTATACAACGTTGTCGTCCTGAGCGCGGTTGGCCTCACCTTGTCTCTTCTCCTGGAGGATGAGGTTGTCATGCTGTATGGGATCACGTCCGGATGTCTCATCATTGGAACTACTGTCACACAGCTCGTGGTGTTTCTACCAAAGGTGAGCGA
Source organism: Mya arenaria (assembly GCF_026914265.1). Taxonomy (NCBI): domain Eukaryota; kingdom Metazoa; phylum Mollusca; class Bivalvia; order Myida; family Myidae; genus Mya; species Mya arenaria. The sequence continues at coordinate 41,802,185 of NC_069122.1, read as the reverse complement.
TATCTTCGGATAACAGTCGACATAAGCATAGCCATTACATTATATTTTGATAGAATGTTATCAATTTTATAAAACTTCCTATTCATTTAGAACACTGATTATTTGGCATATGGTAACGTTTTATAACAGTCCAGCCAGTCCATGTCGTGAAATTCATTTATTTTGTATTATTGGCTGTCATTGAGCAAATGCTTCATGTATGTCACTCATTATCAGTTATAATGAATTTTATTTTGAAAAATAATATAATTTGATTGGATAATACTCCTTATAAAGGATTGGCTTAAGACTATGACAAAAAGTAAATTCAGGACATTTTGATTATTGTTAAATAAGGGTCGAGTATTGTACTAATCTGAAAGTTACCTTGTGATTGTCGTCTGATACCAAAATTAAAACAAAGCGCATAAAAAGCGCAGACAAATGGAAACAATCGAAAACAATCTCGCATGTATTTGGACGGTTTACATACTCGAAAAGCGGTACGTTTAAGTCCGCTGCAAGTAGATCGCGTAGTAATGTTTTTTAGCAGTTAAACTTAATAACTTAACTCTTGAGAATCTTAATTATGTTTGAAATAATACACTTCACTGGCAATAAATTTAAACTTAGATGAATAAGTACAACTCTAAAACACTACATTTAATTAATGAACTAATTCACAAATTTACGAACTACTTGAACTGATGTACCGGCATACATCCGAGGTTGTTTACTATAAAATGGCCGAATGGAAACGGTAAACGGTAAAACCTCGTACCGCATCGTTATATACGTCAGCGGTCAGCAGTGCGCTAGCGGGTTACTGTTCGGGGTAAAAGTGAAATTTGTTGCCTGCTTAAGTTTACCATATTTCGATACTGTATATGAATTTAAAGAGTGAGGTTTACTAATTCTCTAACTCTTTCCAATTCAGATACACGCGGTTTATTCCAAGGTGGAAATTGCAGTACAAAATACCGGCGTATCGACATCGAAGAACAGATCTAAGGCCACAAACGCTAGTAAAGTAGGGGATAACCATACTTCGGATAACCACTAAATGGAACAAACATAGCCTACTTGAAGTATCCATTTAATTATTCAAGAATCGGAAAAACTACCAGTATTGCGGGGAATAACCATACCTCTGATAAAAAGGAAAATTTAAAATTATCGTAATTCTAGAACCTAAAAATACGACAAGAATGTAAGAGAAAGACGACACTTCAGACAAAAAAGGAAATCGAGAAAAACATTATGCTAGAACCAAAAATACGACGAGCATGTCGGAGAATGACCGAACTTCAGAAAAAGAAGAAAATCGAAAAAACACATTATACTTTAATCGAAAATACGGCTTGTATGTAGAAGAATTACCGCACTCCAGATAAAAAAGGAAATCGAGAAAACACATTATACTTCAATCGAAAATACGGCTTGTATGTAGGAGAATGACCGCACTTCAGATAAAAAAGGAAATCGAGAAAACATTATACTTCAACCAAAAGTACGGCTTCTATGTCGGAGAATGACCGCACTAAAGATAAAAGAAAATCGAGAAAACATTATACTAGAACCAAATTTACGGCTACTATGGTGGATATGGATCATACCTTGAATAAACAGGATAAAGAAACAAACAGGGTCTGCTTCAAACCTTGGCTAGATAGCACGTTCTTCATGATAAAGTTTTACTCATTTATATCAGTACGCCTGATTCATTATGTTTGTACAATAATAGTTACCACATTTCATTGTTGTCATTGAATTTGAAAATGCTGGGGAAAATTGGTATAGATTTTGTAAAATGTGTAATTTGGACAATTTACTCCAAGCACACCGTATACCTCCAGCACTGAGAGTGCAAACGTTTAATTGAGGTGTGTAACATCCGAAGGTAGAGGTTGTGTGATCCTATTGACATAATTGAAAGTAGATGTTGTCAGTTTGGGTCATTTTCATACCTTTTTCCATTTGTTACCAATATTCCGTAAATTCCACCTTAAATGGAACAAGAAATCTAAATGCAATGTAGATTTGATGAATTCAAAATAATAACGGTTTACAAAACTTAACTACGTAGCATTTCGTTAAAGATTACAAGCATTTAGCACTAATTGGCCGTTTCATGAAGCATTTTATATTGTTTTTCGTTGAAAATTCAAGATTTTATCATACTTCTTTTTAATACATTAAACACAACATCGGTAAGCTTGATACTTTATCGCTATTATTCCTTATCAATTTATGCTGTCTTGATACGAACTTTTCTTTAAGATTTTTTAGCAACAATACAATCTATCAAAAACGACATAACATAATTGATGTATTTTTTTAACTTAATTTTCATTTTAAATGTTAACAGATATTTGCTTGTTTAATAGTGTAGTATTTGATTTTACAAAAAAATACCAAACCCATTTTATAAAATCAATATTTTGATATTGACAACAGATCTAAATTTACTTAACGATGATGAATTTGTTTCCAAAAATATGCATTTGTGACAGAGGTTTTACCCTTAGATGTAAAAAATTAAAAAGTGAAACTGAAATACGGTCAAAATTAAGGTTCGATTTGTAAAATAAATTGAGTGAAAACTTAAGACATTTGCTTCCTGAACATATATTAAAAATGTTAATCAATTAAGAAAAAAATATAGATTTATGGCCAAATGGGATTTTCTCTGATGTTTTTCTTATTATACTTTCTTACGTCAAGATTTAATGTTTATGAATACATATCCAGCTTATGTTTCTAGTGTTTTACTATAACGTTCTTGGAACAAAACCACTCCTTATTCAAAACTTTGAGTTAAATCATAATAATTCTATCATCATTGTTATAAATCCTTTGAAACTGTGTTATTACATGAAAGCGACAGAAAAAAAATTGAATAAATAGCTTTTGTCGTCTGCAAAATGAAGTACATATTTGTCTTTGTCATCATTTGTGAACGTCAAAAGAAATTCCTCAGACTCCGGCTACTGCATCTTGAAGATGGTTTTGTCATATAACAGACAATTCTATTCAACGACTTGAGGAAATGTGTTAGATAAGCGAGCAGATGGCGAGTTGAATAACATTTAGCATACTAAGGGGACGGGTTTCTTCTTGTTACATGGGGTTTTTTTTCCAGTCAAAAATAAAGATTTCACCTGTACCGCTGATGAAAGCAATGCCATTTTCCACGCGGCATACACTGTATGACTCTATCGGGATTTATTTGAAACGAGTTATATGTCTTATATTTTAATTGCATTTTAAAAACGAATAAATACTGAGATTAAATCTAGCAAGAAATGCTACATAAAAATAGACTATTAATACAATTTACTCAGTTTTAAATCGTGAAGTTATACCTGTTTTGTTGATGTCATGATTTTAAATGATATTCATTAAGTTATCAGTGAATAAATTGATAAAATACTGAACGTCTTAACGTAAGTTTTTAAGAAAATCAAGAGGAAAATGCTTTTTTCTTCTAATGAGTTCGAATGAAAGGTAACTAGTCTATTTAAATACAGATAAATCATATCTAGTCTATTCAAATACAGATTAATCATATCTAGTCTATTCAAATACAGATAAATCATATCTAGTCTATTCAAATACAGATAAATCATCAACAAGTCTATTAAAATACAGATAAATCATTAACAAGTCTATTAAAATACAGATAAATAATAATAACCAAACAATATTGTAGAAATGTTACCAATTAAGAACATGTTTGTTCCGGAAAATTGCTTGCTTATATATGCAGAACGATATATTTTCTGACTAATATAAACTAGAGCAAAGTAGTATTACACACGTATTAAACAAAAAATACGTTATGCTTGTATAAAACCGTAAGGTTTTGTATGTGATAAATGATTTAATACGTATTAAGTATTTACTATTCGTTTTTCGTCGGGGAGAAACCCAAAAAAAACCGTGCTAACCTTTAATGCCAATAACATTTCGGTTGTGAGGGAGGGGTGAACGTAAAAATGTTGCATCCCCAAATTACGCCCCCTATAACATCAATGCCTGGATCCGCGCTCTTTTTAACAATATTTTCGGAGCCATAGAGCTCTATTGTTTTAGCTTTAAGAACATTGAAGTAACAGTACTTCATGCCGTAGTCCAAATACAATGAATCACAATGATGAACTTAAGGGAAACTAAAACAAATAACGAACCAGCACTCAACAACTTAACCAAGTTCCTGTTTCAAGACACAACAATGAATGCCAAACAGTAACTAAAAATAGATTTACTTGCCAGAAGACAACACACATATTATATAAATATAAATGGCAAAATATCGTGACTCGTCCTTGTTGTGGTAACCGCCGTGGAGCTGTTAGTTTCCACAAAAACACGATGGAGCCAACAAAGTATGTTAAAAGACATCTTACTTACGTTCAACGGGATTTGCATCTATTATTTTAATTTGAAGATGTTTGTGGACCAGTTTTCGATCGACAGGTATTTGTGATTTTTTTTTATTTCTATTTTTATTGAAGACAAATGAAAAAGATATAATTTTGCCCATTAGCTTTAGTTATCTACAAAAGAATATAACTCAATACATCGTCAAATTAATACATCCTGTCCATCCTAGAAGATATATCATTTCCTTCGGGTGGTTCGATATTGACGTCATTGCCAGCAATAGTATCTTCAACACTGTCAACACCCTTAACACCTGCAGAAGCAGTATCTTATTTTCAAATATCGTGCTCAGTCAATTAGCTTTAGAATGACAAGTGCGCAGAAGAAATATTGTTTAAAGGTGTTATCAGTACAATACGTTTACGTCTTGAGACTTGCAATATTCACATCTTCATTAAGTTTTGTCACATAACGATAAATCAAAAATCGCATTGCAATCAAACTGGTATATAGGGTAATTTACAGAAATACAAAATGTGCATTTAAATTCATTACTTTGATGATCTCGCTGCTTTAAATGGCAGACCTTTCATTGTAGTTAATTTTAATCATACACAAGATATAATCCTGGTCGGATGAATGCATGCCAATCGTTTCATCTATGCTTCCTTTATTGCTCTGGTATAAGATTAATCCTCCTTTTTTACAATTTGTAACACGCATCTTAATTAAATGACCTGACTTTGCTCATTTATTTCTAACTAAGTTAATTTTGCTATTAATCATAGAACTAATTACGCTGCTTAGTTACATTGAATAACATTGGTTTCCACTCGGCTTAAAACTATAAGCTTACTGATTTACAAATCCATACTAAGCTTAAACAGAATTGCTTGGAAATACTTCAACCACTATTCTGAGATTTAATACAGATATATTACAGGAAACACGAAGGGTAAATGTCATGTGTGATTATCATTGTATAATGCCAAGTGCCATATCTCAATGATCGTGGAATGGCAAGCAATAGTTATAAAACTGTATGACTTATTTTTGTGTTCAGTTAGTTAGTGCCTAAATCATTACTAAGCCAATAGAAGTGTGTCTTGATTGTACCGTAAAAGTCATTTTGTCCAACAATAGTTGTCCAAAAACTTGTTATATGCTTTCCCTTGATTTATAAAGATTTATCTGTGAAATGAACTTTCAAATAGGTACTATATCAATTGGATTTTTTCACTATTTGGAAATCTAAACACATTCAGCATGCACAAAGCTGGTTCCTAAATTCAGCGAATACTAGTATCTCAAATATAGCTTAATTACAAAATTGACGCTTTATTTGTATTAGTAACGCTCATTAGAAAACGCCGCCCTATTGGTCTACTCTGTACATTGCGCATATTCGAACGTTAACCACCTGTAAATGACGGGTTCATGGGCTGAGTTGGCCAAATTAAACGCAATCTTGTACGTCCGATGTACTATAGCGATCAATACCCATGTTTATCCCATGTTGGAAAAGGGACTTACATTCTGTATATGCGCTTCATTGATGATTTAGAATTCTTTTGCAAAAATGACGAACGAAAATATTTGAAAAGTTTTCTCTGACTGTTTGATGCAGCCGCCTATGCGGAATGAATTGACTTTCTTCAGTATTAGATACCGAGTATTCGGATATCGGTTTAATCTATTGACTGGTCGCCTATCTGGTGAAAATTCAACGACAGTATTCCATGCATCAATTGATATACATATATATAATACGCAGTAGTTCGATCCTTGCGCCATGATACAAGCTATCATTATAAAGCTTGCAAGGAGCTGCTAGGAGCCGTTAAATCAATAATTCTAAGAGTAATTTTGTTCTTCGATGAAATTTTCAACAAAAGCACTTAAAGCTTGTGACTAGAGAAAATATACAACCCCTTTAAGGTGCAAAATATAGGTTGATGTATTTGTAATGCATTATCGAGTTTAACTCATTTGACTTTATTGTTAATAGCAAAAAATGCATACGACTTAGGGAGAGAAAACATTCATTCAATTCAAGTTTAATTTAGCATAATGTATTCAAAACGTGTTCTTCAATATCTGTGTTTCCGACGGCATGGCGTTGGGAACAGGCGAATGTATTTACTTTGGACAACAATGGATGATTGACTCGTCTCAGTTTATGTTGCAAATAGCATAAACGAACAAATTAGATCCTCCATTGTTGTACTCAAAGACATATTGACAGAGACTTATACAGATAAGAATGTTTATCTTTTTTTTCTTATTGGAAATGTGCGTGTAAAGTGATATTAGAGAAATGCGTTTGAATCATCATTCTTATTCAAATCGTGAGGGATAACCTATATATTTTGCCCGTAATTTTCTGAATTTCTAACGGTTCTAAAGACATTTAATGACATACTATGAGATTTAACATATCGCTATCCTTGAAAACCGCACTCTTCGTAAATTTGATGTTATCTTATAAATGTTGCTAAAATACATTAACTTAAAACAAAATAATTACCCCGTTCTCATGCAATTTATCTCAGTAATGACTGATGCTACAGCATTACCAGGACTTAATTAGAAATCACCCAATATAGTTCATGATCATATCGGACCTATTTGCCGAGAGCGGGAACTTAAAGCGTGTTTAATGACCTTTTAATTTTGTGAAACAACTCTTAAGACTTGTTACCATTACAAAGGATAAAAAATCCTTGCAAAGTAAAAGTATCTTCCCTGGCCGCCCGTGTAAGATTATAAGTATCTTCCATGGCCGAGGTTTTGCGGAAACGAGGTTTACCATTGTGTAACAATGAATGCCAAACAGGCACTTTAGATAAACATTGAACGACACAAGAGGACAAAACAATATATAAAAATCGAAATATCGTGACTCGTCTTTGTTATAGCTACGGATAGTTTCAACAAAGATACGGTCGGAGCAGCAATGTATGTTAAAAGATAATTAACTTACTAACGCTCAATGGGATTTTCATTCATCATCTTTTATTAAATTTGGAAGATATGTGTGAACCAAATTTATATGATCAAGTAGTTGTGATATTTCTCATTCTGTTCTTTTCGAGACTAATGAATAAGATATCTTTTAGCCCATTCGCTTACGTGGTCTAAAAACGAATATCAATGAAATGTGAAAACACTGTCCATCCTGGAAGAGATATCCTTCGGGTGGTTCGATTGTGACGTCAAAGCCAGCAATAATGAGTCCAACACTCTCAACACCCTTAGCACCTGCAGAAGCAGTATCTTATTTTCAAATATCGTGATAAGTCAACTCAGCCTTAGAATTACAAGTGCGCCGGAGACTTTAAAAATATAAAGGTGTTATCAGTTCAATACGTTTACGTCATTAGTTTTGCAATATTCACATCTTCATTAAGTTTACTCACATAACGGTAAATCGGTTAGAGCTGGTTAATACTTACAGCAATTAATAGGTACATCACAATTGTTTACTTTTAAACTAATGATATCGCTGCCTTAAATGAAATACGCTTCATTTGTAGTTAATTGTTTTCATACACAAGATAGAATGCAAAATAAACGAAATAAATGTATCGTGAAAAATGAGAATGGAAAGCCCATGGGGATTCTGTATCCAAACAGGAATTTCAAAAAAGACAAACACATCGAGAATGATATGTTTTCATGCTATCTTTATGAGCTGGAAAAGTCAGGAGTATTATTTTAACTCTATGATATAATTTTCGCTTCATGTATATTCTTCCTTTTGAAGTAAGAAAAACTTTTTAATAAACACAAGAACGCGGCATTGCTTGAAATTGCTCTGATACAAAAAGTATGTATTTAAATTTTCTGATACTGATTGAAGATGAACTTAGCACTTTTACTTATTGAAGCATTGAAAGATCGTGAATATTGCTCCGCCCAAGACCACCGAATGGTTTTCGAATCAAGCATATCAACAAATAGGGCCACAAATAAAAGAAAGACCGATTGCCGTCGTAAGCGGTTTGGGGTATTCTTTTTCGTATCAAGTGGAACTATTTTTTCTCGTAGCCTCTATACATACAAAATTTGCATTGTTATTACTAACCAAGCAATTCAATTATAGATTTAGTATACGTTTGCAAGAACGATGACTGTTTGAAACCACCGCCTATGCGGTATGAATTGACTTTCTTCAGTATAAAATGTACGAGTATTCGGATATTGGTTTTATCTCCTAACCCTGATTTTATGTTGACAATTCCACGACAGTTGCCAATACATCAATTGATAAACATATACTACGATTCTTGAGCCATGGTAGGAGCCGTTTCATTAATAATACTCAGAGTGATTTCGTTCTTCGTTGAAATTTTCAACAATAGTACTTAGCATGTGACAAGAGTAAATTTATAGGCCCTGTAAGGCGCAATCTATAGTATGATGCATTTTTTTTATTTATTAGTGCATCATCGTGTTTAACTCATTTGACTTGAATGATAAAAAACAAAAACAAAATGCATGTAATTTAGGTACAGATAAAACAATATCATCGAATTCAAGTTTTAATTTCTAATAATGCATTCAAAACTTGGTAGTCCATAATTGGGTTCCCGACGTCATGGCGTTGGGAGATAGCAAACGTATTTACGTTGGACAACGATAGATGCTTGACTCGTCTCAGTTCAGGTTGCCAATTGAATTAACGAACAAATGAGATCCTCCATTGTTCTAGTAAAAGATAGCGAATATTGACAGAAACTTATACAGATAAATATGTTTATCTGTTTTTTTCTTACTGGAAATACGCGTGCAAAGTTATATTGAAATTATGCAGATATGCTTTTGAATCATCTTTCTTATTGTAATCGTGAGGCATGACCCATATATTTCGCGGGTTTTAACTTTTCTAACTGTATTTAGACCATTTAATAACTAAGTATGAGATTTAACATTTCGCTTTCCGTGAAAACCGTGCTCCTCGTAAATTTGATGTTATCTTTTAAATGTTGCTAAAATACATTAACTTAAAACAAAATAATTACTCCGTTATCACGCCCTTTATCTCAGTAATGACTGATGCTAAAACACACACAAGAACTCGCCCAATATAGTTAATGATTATATCGGAATTATTTTCCGAGAGCGGGAATTCAAAGCGTGATTAAGGACTGTTCAATTTTGTGAAACAACTCTTAAAGATGCACTCTTACTCCCAAATAAGATAAACCACAATTAATACAAATGTTTTAAAATACCAAAAATGATGAAAACAATGGTTCTTTTGAAGGATACCGAGTTTACTTTAAAAGAAAGGTGCAGACAAAACGGTACAACATGTATTTCTACCTTTCGAGACGACAGTAAAGCACAGTTAATCTTCTAGCACTCACCAATCATTTTAATATTTTTGCGTGTTCAGCTATAACATTCACGGTTTAAATCGTATTTTCAGTAATTAATATTTTCCATAAATACATTATTTAGTAAGTAATTATAGGTTTATCACTCAAAATCTCTTTTTGTTATACAAGTGTATGTATTGATTTTAAATACGAGTGTAACTTTAAGACTTGCAGATAGAGTTGGGATCTTTAATCATTGAAGTACTTTGGGTTTACCTTTTCGTTTTTTATTATTATTTGTTTTATTGATAAGTTTCCTCAAGTTAATGCATACTTTGATAAGATTTACCTTTTGCGTTTTATCTTTATAAAGAATTGTTGGGATAAGAGTGAGGTTTGTGCACATAAACTGGTTTAAACCCCCAGTAAATTTACATTCTACTGACCGTTCCAAGGCGGTACCTAACAATTCTTGATAAACATACCAATCATTTATATATATATATATATATATATATATATATATATATATATATATATATATATATATATATATATATATATATATATATATATATATATATATATATATATATATATATATATATATATGTATGTACTGTGCTGTTTGTAGAGTTTTGTGCTGTTCTGTGTTTCTTGTTTGTGAATTTGTGTTCTATGTCTTTAGCGTTTGCCCATTGCCACTAAACCGGGTTTAAACTTCCATGGCCGATAGTGTTAGATTATAAGGATCTTCCATAGCCGCTCGTGTAAGATTATAAGGATCTTCCATAGCTGCTCGTGTAAGATTATAAGTATCTTCCATAGCCGCTCGTGTAAGATTATAAGTATCTTCTATGGCCGATAGTGTAAGATTATAAGTATCTTCTATGGCCGATTGTGTAAGATTATAAGTATCTTCCATGGCCGATAGTGTAAGATTATAAGTATCTTCCATGGCCGATAGTGTTAGATTATAAGGATCTTCCATAGCTGCTCGTGTAAGATTATAAGGATCTTCCATAGCTGCTCGTGTAAGATTATAAGTATCTTCCATAGCCGCTCGTGTAAGATTATAAGTATCTTCCATGGCCGATAGTGTAAGATTATAAGTATCTTCCATGGCCGATTGTGTAAGATTATAAGTATCTTCCATGGCATATAGTGTAAGATTATAAGTATCTTCCATGGCCGATAGTGTTAGATTATAAGGATCTTCCATAGCCGCTCGTGTAAGATTATAAGTATCTTCCATAGCCGCTCGTGTAAGATTATAAGGATCTTCCATAGCCGCTCGTGTAAAATTATAAGGATCTTCCATAGCCGCTCATGTAAGATTATAAGTATCTTTCATGGCCAATATTGTAAGATTATAAGTATCTTTCATGGCCGATATTGTAAGATTATAAGGATCTTCCATAGCCGCTCGTGTAAGATATGTTCATCCCAATCCCAATCCGAGCGTACTGTAGGGTGTTATGCGGAAACGAGGTTTATCGTGTTTCGCTAGACCATCTTTCGCAAGGGTTGGGATGAAGTTCTCTTATACGGGCGGCCATGGTAGGGGCTTTTCCCCCACCTCAGTTAAACAAAATATAGTAAAATGTATTTTAATCTATTTTTTACTGGTACTTTTTCATCTTTCCCGTAGGCAAGATTAGGATTTCCGGCATGGCCAAATATTTAAATCTAGTGGTCTGGGGTGGGGATTCCAATCCTTTTGCAATAGCACCACTTACAAAGTTGTATAAATTTACTAAACAATGGGTTTGTATGCATTGAACTTTATGTTCAAAAAGACAAAACCGCAAATAAATGAATAAAAATATGCCAACATGCATAAAGATCATCCTTAAGTACTAGACTTAATCATTAAGAATTTCAACATTCGCGGGTGTACAAGGTCCGCCCACTGCCACTCATCCGACACACAATCCCTTCTTCAGATTTTGTGTTGACAATTTGTCAGCCAATGATGTTGTATTTAAAGTAAATGTGATGACTTGAATTCAATCTTAATTATTAAGAATTTATTTTTATGTCATCTATTTAGCACTTGATATGTTTACATTACTCCGGAAAATATAAATCTGTGAATACTGCATTGATGTAAGGATTGAAGTTAATTTCTGGGAGATTTATGAGATATTAAATGCCCAATACCAACATGGCAATTCACTCAAGAAGCTCATGCGCTAAAAAGACTGTGATTGCTTAGCTTTTCGTAAGTAATTAAACATAAGGTCAATTCGTATCCTATCTCAAAATGATTATCAATCATTAAATAGCTTAACAAGGCTTTTCCTAACATACCATAATAAAATGAAGTTCGTCGTGTCTTAAAAAATGCCTATTTCGCGTGATTTTATGACGAGGGATTTAATTAAGCATTCAATGCAGAAAATCAAGGTATATTTATATTCACGCCTGGATTGCAAGCGTCTCACATCAAGGCCAGTTGACGGAAGATGGAGAACAAAAAAAATAGATCAGAAGTATACATGTTTAGGTTGCAATATTCCATTCAATATTTTTTATAGTCTTTAATGCTTGCATGATATTCAACATTTAATATATAGTAAAACATGGATAGTTAGAAAAATATATAATTCAAATGTCACTTTCGAAATAATGTGACGTTAACTAAGAGGCAATATTACAATGAAAACAACGTAATAATTCGATGACAGGTATTGAAATCTGAATGATTTAGAATGGGCGGAGTGGGCATAGCGAAGGAGCCTTTCTTAAGCACTAAGATTTTAATTCACGTCATTAAACTGACTTAGAATACAACCTCATGCCTGACTCACTGATTTTAGTCGACGGAAAATCTGACTCAGGGATTGTGTATCGGATGAGTGGCAGTGGGCAGACCTATAAACACCCGCGAAAGTTGAAATTCGTAATGATTGAGCGTAGTACTTAGTAACTGCCTGCAAATTCACTGGCTGTAAATGTAGTTTGTTTCTAAAAGGTGTAACTGGTCAAACAATCACGACTAACATCTGTTTTAAGGCACAAGTCAAAGGGCCCAGACAACAATGTACAAGATACACAACATATAAACACTTTAAACACGAATCCAAATACCACACTCATATCATAACTGTATCGATATGCGATAACCGTCCTGAAAAGGTCAATGAAACGCGAATTGACTGGAAAACGAGTCTTATAGAGGGAGGGGGGGGGACTACTTGTATGGCCATAACCTCACACTTGTCTTAACTTTTATCAATAAGTGTAATTACCACATCCCAGTAGCCGAAACACCACTGTGATCTCGTAGTAAATGCTAATACTGAAGGCAATGTGCAATAAACAATATGCACAAAAGATAACGATTTAAATTTACATATTTACTCGAATATTGTTTATGAACGTGTGAAAACATGGCATGAAATCATTAGTAAAAAGTATCGTTTCTTTCAGCTTGAGCCACTATTCAACATCAGGTTGTTGGTTAAGCTTCGGATTTACCTTATTTGCATAAAGACGTATGCTTTTAAATCATGCAGTTAAACAAAGGACGGTTGAAATTTTGTTATCACAATGCAGTTATGTTCTAACTCTCAAATTGGAACGAATACCACCAGCAGTTCAAAGAGGGTGAGAGTGATCTAGTAGTAAACTCAAGAGGTTGTAGATGCGATCCTTACCATTAAAATATCTTATGGCCTTTCTATATTGGCACCAGTGCAAGTTTATTTATTTTGGAACGGACTTGACCGTGATTTTATAAGCTATCAATATCGTCACAAGAGTTCTAAACGTTATAAATGATAAACTTACAATTCAAACTATTTTCTTATATGTGTTGCACCACTTTCGAGTATACATTCGATTGTGTTGTCTGTTGTGGACTTCATTTGTATAGAAAAAGAGTGTTTGTGATTTGGCGCCTATGACTCGGCAACTGTTTTTAATGTTCGCATCCAAGAATATGGTCTTTAAAAATTGTTCTCCATGATGGATGAAACCGCACAAAGGTCGACGATAGTCTAACATAATCTTTAGTAATTGGTCGCCAGCTTGAAGGTTACTGCGCAAAGGTCGGCGAAACTCTAATATGGTTTAAGTAATCCTTCACAAGGTTGAAGAGTAACGCACAAAGGTCGGCGATAGTCTCGCTAATATGGTCTTAAGTAATCGTGCTCCAGTGGGATGTAACCACACATAGGTCGGCAATAATCTAACATAATATTATTTATCGTGCACCAGGTTGGATGTCACCGCACAAAGGTCGGTGAAGCGCTAACATGTTCTGAAGTCATCGTGTTACTGGTTTGATGTAACCGCAAAAAAGTCGGCAATAGTCTAGTTTTTAGGAATATTTTGACCGTTGTGGATTTCTCATCTATCTGTTCAGTATATATTCATTACATAATGAACTTCATCTGTACTAACACAAAATTCAATTAGTAGATAGAAAACAACTACATTAAGTACTACTCATTACGCTGGTTAAATTGACGGTTTAAATGCAATAATAATGGCATCGTTCGAAAAGATCACATGATTATATCCAACAGTTGAAATACCACTGGTTAAAGGGATTCGTCCAAAGATTTTATATTGGCAACATGTATGTTTATTTTGGAGATCTACAAACAATAAAGCAAGCACAGCGAGGCCGCAGACCGAGAAATCTCGCACGATTTTTTGTAGATCGTCAATTGAGCTCTAACTTGTTTGGTGCTCGCACTAATTTGACCCACTAGCTGTTCCGGTGTTGTATTCACAAGGTATTTTGGTGCAAATGTTTAACCTCCCTCGGTAATTTATTGTAAAATGAATGTCGGGCGATGTAAAATTATTGCGTCTTAGTTAGTATGTCATAATAGCAAACTAAATGGATTGATTTTTAAAAAAAAATATGAAAAACACCGAAACATGAACGGTGTTGGTACTTTTAAAAAATCAACAAGTTGTTGATAATTGTATTATAAGAAATAGGCAGAATAGGTGTATTAACATAGTATAAAACTAAACTTAGATTCCCAAGTTGTTGTTTTTTATTTATAATGATCAACATTTTCTTACTGAACTTGCTTGATTGCTTGAATAATATAAAGAGCATATTAAAGGAAGAAACGTAAATGAGAATTTGTAATTCAAGATCGCCACATTTATTTTAATTGTGCACTGAATAGTCGTCAACACGATTTGATTACACATCTATTTCAAAATCGGGATAATGACGTTGGCTTCAATTGCCTCCAGACAACGGCATCCTTAACTGCAAATCATAGTAACCTCGCGCATGTGCACAGGGGAGATCTATGAAAAATAAATGACTGTACCAAATCTTGTAGACCGACAAAATACAATGAAAATAAAAAAAATTTGTATTCACCGTCAAATCTGGTTAACATAATATGGAGCTACAGTAAATGAGGTAAATCCTCGATTGTATCCTCGCACAAATATGTGCGAACAAAAAAATATTGAAAAAGTTGTTGATAAGTGTTGAAGGAGATATATTTAACTAAGACCAAATAATTCTTTGAACAAAATTAAGTAAATCCAAACCCAAAATGATTCAATTTAAATACCGTTACTAACTATTTTCCTCAAAATAGAATGTATTCTGTCACATTGGTCAATAACTGTAACACCAGAGCAAATTTATTTTTTTGAAGATGTTATATCATTTTTGCAAACATTTTTTCATATTTACGCGAACTAGAAAATGCGATATCTGACCCTGAAAACGCGAACAAATCCCTTTAATATAGAATGACTTCAATCTATTTTAATGACTATACTATAAATCTTCCGAGAGATAGATAATGGGCTTAAAAAATAATGTCGTCATTCAGGATTCTAATTTGAATCTAGTTCATGTTGTTTTGTAATAATTATTGTCTTTTAGAACAGAACATTTAATTGAACATAGGTTATGACGTCCTGCTAGTGCTAGTAGGTTATATTCAAGCATGGTAAATATTGGGTTCAGTAGTGTTTATGAAAAAAAGCGCTCGAACGAATCCAAACCATAAATGGCGGTGTCCTTCTGTGAATGCATTGTATGCATAGGTTAGAAATTGCTATAAAGTGATTTCTTCGTGAAAAGGTAACCTAAGGGAGCAGGGCGAAGCGACCGAGGTTTCTATACACAAAAAAAGTACTAGGATTTAATAAATTCTAATCGACTGAGAATTGGCACCTCCCAACTTGCATCAGTATTAAATTACCCCTTGCGCCTGTCAAAAAGATATGTCAATCACTGAATGATCCCAGTCCCCAAGATATTTTGTCGTCATTTAACGCTGAAAATGCGCCTTTATATATGCAAGAAGTAGGCGTGGCTACATGCGCAGGTATAGCAATTTACTTAATCATCAATAGTCGTCTTGTACCACTGCGTAAAAAGGCAGTAAGGTAAAATGTTTACACATATTCTTAGCAATAGAATAGATAAATGGACTGAGCATTATTTCGTATATATTGAAGCTCAGACTGGCTTTAGGAAAAGTTGAGTACTGTTGACAATATTTTGTATTTTATGTATCATTTCCGTATGACCAATGATACAATCTATAAATGCCAATAAGAACTATAAGCGATGAATTGTTTGCTGGTTGTAGCAGAATCACAAGGTTTAATTCTTGCTAACGTTCTTACTAGCTGACTAACAACAGACACCTCATGGCAAATACTCAATCCCACTTCAAAGTACTATGATTGAGATCTAAGGTTGATGAACTGGAGAGTTACTTTACAGAATACAACGGGTCAATTAATATAGTATGTTTACCCACAAGGATCTAAATGGTGTGTCATATCACCTATTCAAGTCTTATCCATAGACAAGGGATGCAACTCCTGACACTGACCCAAATTTCACGAAGTCCCTTATAAAATTGTTAAGCTACGCTCACTATTTTTGTTGAGTTATATTTGGGGTAATATTGGCATTCTTAAGAACAAGGGAATTACCTTTATGACAATTGCTTTAAAACTATTTACGTTTTACTTAAATCAAGAGTATGTAAGACATATAGTTTAACCATTATATATTTTACAACGAAGGAATCGATGATAGCTTATACTAAGTCACTCCCTTTGGCACGATGTTGCGCGAGAGTGTGGTCTTGTGTTGTGGGGAAAAACCGGAATACCCGGAGAAGACCCATATGTCCGGCTTGGTGACCACTTACCAAACTCGAATCGAACCCTGCTCGCCTTGGTGATAAGCGAGTGCGCTAACCACTGCGCTAACCGGAGAAACATTTGACATAATGAAATAAGCTACTTAAGTTTGGTTGCGGTAACGAACTTTCAAGAAAATGGGGCCTGTTCTCTTATTTTTCGTTTTTGTTAGTATTCTTTATAGTGAATTGATGGTATATATAAGCATTTATATATATTGAATGGTTGGTCTTTTTCTTGTAAAAACGTGTCCTCATTACTAAAATCTCACTTTTGGAATAATGTTATTGAATATGAATTTGTATATGCTTTTAAATTGGACAGTAGATACCCAAAACCATATCTGAATTGCAATTCAAACTCTATCAACTACTTATTGAATGGAATGGAATGGAATAGAATAGAAGTGACATACACCAACATTCAAGTTATTTTAAGATACAAATGACATGATTTAAACTGGAATGTATTGATTGATTCTTGGTTAAAAATTAACATGTATAAATGCTATACATTTGCACACTTACATTGGTCCAAGTATGTTCAATTTTAGCATAACCTATTCTGCAAAAATACACATGTTGATTATAATTAAAATAACTTTGACAAGTATCTCTTCTTGTTAAATAATGCTTGTCACATCTCACGCCTACTTTAATGTCAATTTCACCACAAGGTGGTGAAAAGAAATTGTGCTGAAGACACTTCCGTGGTGCAGCTGTCCCGGTTGTTTATTTGTACACATGTGAATATGACTTATATTTTATTTGATATTTTTATTTAATGGGCATATTTCGAAAATCGGAGAATGTGAAATAGTGTAAGAACTCTTTTACTACAGGTTTGCTACGATTTTTTGCCAGGAGCTTATCTCTCGATTCGGAATAGTGAATATGTTTAGATTTGCTTGCATTTCAATCAGATTTTGGTGAATAAACATACCATAAGAACATTCTGGCCCATGCAGACAGAAGTTATGTAAAGAACTTACGCCGGCACACATCAAAACTTACCAGCTCTTCTTAAAGAAAAAATAAGCACATACATATTGATGGCGTTGTTGAACTAGTGATCGCGTTGTGGAGTAGTAGAGGAGCGTTCGAGTATGATTTGCGCTGAAGGTTTATTTATTGTAAAGTCTTTGAAAGGAATACAATAGGGTACTGTTAGTGTCATGTATTGTTGTTCTAGTGATATTTTGTTTTATCCGTTGCTGGGCTATGCGAAATACCACAACCAAAGTGTAAACTAGCCAGGAAGGAGTAGTCAATGTGCCGGTATATTTAACCGTAACACTGACTATTTAAATACCAAGTCCTCGCAGCAAAGTCGGGAATGTCTGGAAAAGCACGGCTGCAACCCGGAACTGTCCACAGCACATTTTCTTTGCGCCATCGATTAGTAGTGTCGATGGCGTTAAGTAGGCATGTATCTATGCTGTAGTTCTAACTTGAAATATCATTTTATCTGGAACTAGTGTACGCCCTTCATCGACTAATGTATCGTCGTTAATAATTAACGTCCGTGCCGAAGGGCCAAAGGTGTTCCAGCAAGAAAAAATAAGTGTTTTTAGTTTTTTTGTCCCGGAAACTTGTAGTGAGAAAAAAATATTTACCATGGGTAGTCGTGGAATATCGGTGAATTACAATGAAACAATGAAAACTACAGGGACAAGACATACGAGAAAAATTGACCCTTTTTAAGACAGATTTGGCAATGACGGCCCAAACGGAAGGAACAAGAGAAACGATCAATACACAACACATATAACGTAGAAATACACAACACATATAACGTAGAAATACACAACACATATAACGTAGAAATACACAACACATATAACGTAGAAATACACAACACATATAACGTAGAAATACGCAACACATATAACGTAGAAATACACAAAGTATATGAATGCAGTGTACATGAACGGGATAGGTGGTGTTTCATCGCTGACGTCACAGAACTTGACGTCAACCTTGTCCAAGACCTAGCATCAATGGACGGAGAAACATTTTTCCTCGTACTTTTTGGCGCAGAACTCATAGTTCCTGACTACCAGTTTACTCGCAGACAGTTCTTGAGGCGATCGTATATGTTTATATATTAGTGTATCAATGTCTAAGACATAAAGCTGTGTTTAAAACATGTAAGAGACATAGTGTAAGAGACATAGTGTAAGAGACATAGTTTAAGAGACATAGTGTAAGAGACATAGTGTAAGAGACGTAGTGTAAGAGACATAGTGTAGGAGACATAGTGTAAGAGACATAGTGTAAGAGACATAGTGTAAGAGACATAGTGTAAGAGACATAGTGTAAGAGACATAGTGTAAGAGACATAGTGTAATAGACATAGTGTAGGAGACATAGTGTAAGAGACATAGTGTAAGAGACATAGTGTAAGAGACATAGTGTAAGAGACATAGTGTAGGAGACATAGTGTAAGAGACATAGTGTAAGAGACATAGTGTAAGAGACATAGTGTAGGAGACTTTGTGTAGGAGACATAGTGTAAGAGACATAGTGTAAGAGACATAGTGTAAGAGACATAGTGTAACAGACATAGTGTAGGAGACATAGTGTAAGAGACATAGTGTAAGAGACATAGTGTAAGAGACATAATGCCTTTTGCAGTGTAAAATTGTATTTATTGTCAAAGTGAAACGCTAATCTGCTTACTTTGTACAGTATTGTCATTATTAATTACTATTTGTTTATAATATGAATATCATTTACGTGTGGTGGAAATAAAGATAAGTTGAGTTGAGTTGAGTTGAGTTGAGTTGAGTTGACACATACATAAATACAAACACCACAAACAGGCCACATACTCATCTAAACAACATTACTGATCAACGATCGGTTTACCTACCGCCTTGGACCGGTCAGTGAAACATATGTTGACCAGAATACGAGTCTTTTTT
Source organism: Mya arenaria (assembly GCF_026914265.1). NCBI lineage: Eukaryota > Metazoa > Mollusca > Bivalvia > Myida > Myidae > Mya > Mya arenaria. The sequence continues at coordinate 41,782,412 of NC_069122.1, read as the reverse complement.
AGGTTTAAATTAGTAAGTAAGCCATAACCTCGCATAATGGTTTAGGCCAAAACATCTTCCATTAACATCTCCAAAAATTGAGTACGTAGGTACGCTTTACTTTTTTGTATTTTATTTTATTATTTTTTAATTTTTTTTTGAGGGGGTGGGGGGGGGGGGGTACCCATTACGGTAAAAACAAGTGTAGGGTCGGACGGGAAAAAGGTCGATAGGGTTAGTAGTTTTTACGCCTTACGGGCGTGCACGGAATGTCGTACTCGGGTTGGGGTACATACACTTATCAGGTTATCGCACATGTGTAAGTTAAAGTCATGTCTATTTAAATATCTTTTATTTCCTTGCTAAATACAGGATCAAAGAGATTGTTTAGGTCTGGCTGGTGCTGGTCGAATTAGTCTTCGAAAAAACATTCTGAAATTAAGACCATGTATATGAATTATTGCAGCAAAAGACAACAACAAAAACCTTTATAACTAGTATATACTTGTAGAAAAATGCCAATGCTTCATTTTTAATCGTCTGGGATCGTTATAAAACATAAGTTGAAATATTCTTTCCTTATGTATAACACTTATTATAAAACAAATAGTCCTGGATTAATTATAAGGAAGCGTTAGTTTTATTTTAATAAACGATATTGTATAACGATTTTAAGATGATATAAAAACCTTTTTTTAAAGAAAAATTGGACATTAGTATTACAATAAGACAAACTAAATTAACTGACTCTTGATTTGTACCGCTCTAGTTAAAATAAAAGATACTGAAACAAAACATTTACTCTATATTGTACGTGTTCAATACAAGAAGCAAGAAGGGGGTAATAATTTACAATACCTGAACCTAACATTTGACAAGGATTAAAACAATACACGTACATTTGTAATATTGAACACCACCTACCTTCGCCAAGCCACGCATATCGCACTCTTTCCATGTCGAAGGTAAGGCCAAGGGTTGACTTTAAATCCTGCACAATCTGATTTAATGGAAGACCATTCAGGTCGAGTTCGCCCGTGACATTCCCTTGAAATATGTAAAAGATCTGATCAATATCACAATATGAAACTCAATAGGAACTAAAATGAAAGGCACAGTTGTAGGAACCAGGGACGGTATTCAACTTAAGTATTTATAAGGTGTGTGCCTCACTGGTCATTTTATATAATTACTTAATAATGTATGCTTTTCATAATTTTATAAACACGATTCCAACTTGTTTGCAAAACAAATAAACTATAGAAAATTTAGGAAATGTACTTAAGTTAGGAAATGACTTGAGATGTTTTATGAATGCAACCCTGCCTAAACCAAAATACTTAGGTCTAAAGTTTGCAAAGAACTTAGCTAAGCGTCCACGTCAGACAGTTATTTTTAAATAAAGTGACACTCATTTTTTTAAATTAATACATGCACATGTCTAACAAACATACATTTACAGTGGAAAAAGCCTGTAACTACTTACTTAATAAAGCATTTATGGAAACTATTCTTTACTGACAACAAGAATGTTACCGTGTATTTAATAGCTGAAAATGCACAAATATTAAATGACTGGTAAGTGCTAAAAGATTTACAGTAATCAACTATTGTCTCATAAGGTAGAAATACCATGTTTGGTTCACTTTTCTTTCAAATTAAACACAGTATCCTTTTTAAGAACCACAGTTTTTGATAGTTATTTATATTTTGGGGTATTTTAAAACAAGTGTTCTTTTGTGGTATATCGTTTGTGGTAGAAAGAAGGCATCTTAAAAAGTTGTTTCACAAAATTGAACAGTCCTTAATCACGCTTTGAATTCCCCTCCAAGAAATTAAGTTCATAATATCATAAATTGGTATAGTTCAGAAAATGAACATTAAGTTTTTGGCACTTCAACGGAATTTGTTTGTAACCGTGCCGTCTTAATGGTGAACAACAACTGAACATCGGAAATTCCACATTATAGATATGGGAAGATATGTTGGTTTTTTGTTGTAATGTGTTTTTTTTGCTTCTTAAGAAATAAGAATGTATCGCTATAAAAATCGAAAACAAACTATGACAACCGGAGAGGCTAAAACAATCAGAAAACATTAAACAAGCTTTCAATCTTGGTCATATGGGTAACATTTTAAAAGAATAACGTTCTTGGCATACTGCTGTAAGTACATATCTCTAACCTACGAGATCTTTGATTTAAACCAGGGATGTGCAATAGCTCTTGTTTGGACTCGATCGTTATTCATGCAATACCAACCTTTGCGATCGAAGTATTATAATGTATACGAACCCTTCCTGGTATCTCTAACCAGAAGGTCAAAGAACCCACGTGCACAGCCCGTATCGTTTGGAGTAATGCAGATGTACCACCAGAAATATTTTCCAATATCTTGGCTGACAAATTGTTCCACTCTCGGGCCGTCCACTAGAATATAATTGTATTAAAATTTCCAGAGTTTAAGTTTAAAAGCATTAGTAAGAGTTATTCCCAGGTATTCACCAGTCAACCAACCAATGAAAAAATATATCAGTCAACCAGTCTAAGAACAAACTCGTATTTCTAAATACGTTTATGACTTTAAACAAAGTAATTAAACAAGATGGTTCTAATTATTTTATGAAAGAGACAGCCAGAACCTTTTAGCTTTTATCAACTATATTGCCACACTATCACTAAAATTCATGAGTAATTTCTCGATCAAAATCTCAAATCATTTTACCACATAACCGCATTGATTCATGATGTTTAATGTTTTGTTCTATTTTTAAAATATTAAATTTATTTTTTTCCGTAGAATATAAAGTCAATACCCTAAAGAAAATGAATTAAGACCAGAACATATACTGCATTCTTAATCGTTTCTTTTGTTGGCATTCAAGTACTCAAGTACAATTTTGTTTTACAATCATTTGTCATGAGAAAACTGAGCAATGATGTCTACCAACATAAAACATGTAATATTTGTTTAATAATCTTTGCTATAATGTGAATAAAATGAGTAAATGTAGGGATTATGAAAAGACTTATGATATTCCAGTGATATTGAGGCACAGGATATAATTGAACTACCTTTTACACTACCAGTACCTTGTGATAATCGTGCTCCAAAAAGGTCCGAAGAAGCCTCGTAATTGAATCCAAATGTAGAACACTTCCTATTATCCACATCGCTGATATAAAAAACACACAATATTATATAACATAATATAATGAAACAACGACCAATTCTGTTAACACATGTAATAGAATTGGAGAATATGGATATGGGTTTTTTAATACAAGAAAATAAAACAATTCTATGTTATGTGTTCATTTACAGTTAAAACACCCACTAGCTACTTGTTTCCCGTCGGAATCCTCCCTTTCCATAAGGGAACCAGCGGTTGTGCGTCTTTGCGAAAGCGGTAGTAGCCCCAAACTCAACAGTATATTTTCCAATCCACTCGCCTTTTGCTATCTATAAAACAAATGTTTCATAACCAGTGATAAAATGGATGGGAATACATACTATTTGCGTAATGAAAACTATTCATTAATACAACGGAAACTAGTGCGGTCTTGCAGTAGCGGTCTTTGTTCATAAATGTGGATCACGATTCTGATGATGAGTACTCGAAAACTAGTTTAAACACTCAGTGAACTCCTGCTTCGCCTACCGTTTCAATACAATGACCCATAAAATTTCAAAACGAATTTTAATACAAAACATCAAAGACGCGGCTGAATAAGTTCAAGTGCGGAAACATTTTTATCACGATTAATAAGTTGTAATCATGAAGTGATGAAATAAACAGAAGTGACGTGAATTGATATTCTCCGGTAAAAAATATCATGTAAAAGATTAAAGAAAACATGTATTCCCCCACCTCTCGAGTGACAATCAATAAGTCAGTTCGAATAATATGAGACAATTTAGAAGATACTTGTATGTATAATATGTTCCATACACGTAAGGTCGATATCAGGTGCGCAATCGCCTTATTTTAGTGTATTAATGTCTGTCTATTTTGGTAATCTGAAACTTGTACCCTGTGGTTCTTATCGCTATTATTTATGACAGGCATGCGCATGAATATGTAGCGATTTATCAATCGCAGTGCTTTCCATTGACAAAGCGAAAAACCGCTGCGTCTGACCATCGACCTGTCTCAATAAAAAGGCAGCGACTTAATTTGTTGTTTTTCATTAAAACAGGCTGGTTTTTATTTCATTATAAAATATTGTATACCGGTGTTTTATCTATTCACAGACATCAAAACGATTCAATTACAGCATACAAGGAAACAAGAAATAAATGTGTTTTTTGTTGTTTTTATTATTTGCCTTTGTTAACACGTATTCTTAACGACGCGGCCTCCCGGTTACTTCTAATCAATAAAGATATTGTGATGCATATGTTGTATGTGTGTGTTTTTGTACGAAGTGTGTCTCTCGTTTAGTGATTGTAAGCCTTTTAACAGGTTATTCTTAGAGAAACCCTCATGTGATAAAAGCTTGGGTGTAGCACTTTTATTTGCAATCCAGATGCAACAAAATCTACCTAGCTATCTTTGGATACAGAAAACGTCTAACATGATTTTCAGAGCAACTTCAGTTGGTAATTATTTGTATCCTCAAACAAACTTTCTCTAATTTTACTCTTTTTTTTCTGTTTTGTGTGAGTCTTATATGGTCAGCAAAGATCAGCGGATGTCTACTGGAGCGCAATTTGTTGGTGTCCCTAGCACAACCTTTGTGTGTGCTTAGAACACTTTTCGGGTGTGCTTAGTTGGTGTGCTTAGCGCATTTTGGGGTCAAGCTTAACACCATTTGTGGGTGTGGTAAGCGCAATTTGTGGGTGTGGTAAGCGCAATTTGTGGGTATTGTTAGCGCAATTTGTGGGTGTTGATAGCGCAATTTGTCCGTATGGTAAGCGCAATTTGTGGGTGTGGTAAGCGCAATTTGTGGGTGTTGATAGCGCAATTTGTTGGTGTGGTAAGCGCAATTTGTGGGTGTTGTTAGCGCAAGCGCAATTTGTGGGTGCGGTAAGCGCAATTTGTGCGTGTGGTAAGCGCAATTTATAGTTGTTGTTAGCGAAATTGTTGGGTGTGGTAAGCGCAATTTGTGGGTGTTGTAATAGCACAAGCTCGTCACACCTACCTCATTCCTGAACTGCTCCAATGTGACCTTAGAGCGTTGGTTGCATTTAGCGTACCCACTATCACATGCCACTGCTGACAACGCAAACCAAACGAAGACAACCTTCATCGTAGACCTACTAAAGAATATGTTTAACCCATATTCAGACAAAATTGCTGGGAATATTACTGATACATGAAACATCAAGTAAAGTGCCAAATGCTATATTATTTAAAGATGAAGTTGTTTGTGTTTATTTGTACACATATTTATTAATGTAAAAAAAATAAATGTGAAAAGTATTTGCCAAACTCAAGATTACAATGCCAGAGCTAAAAATAATTTCATATAGTGTTTTTATAGTGACTGTTAAGATTTGTTCAAAATCATGAAATTATTTTTAAATTTCAAAAATATTAAATTCAATTATTCAGTAATATTATATTGAAAATGTATTGTGCTATTTTTTTATAATACACAAAAAACAACCGATACCAGACTAGCATTTTAACCATGATCCTATTTAAAAGCACAAGGAGCAAGACGTTACAGACACTCAACTGGAAACATTCCACTTTAGCTGGCCCAGCTTGGGCGCAACCGGCGACCGCCCCTAATCCCAAAATAGTTTTCCCAGTGAATTGTGTATATATGATTCTTATAATGTAACACTTAAAATAAAATCAGCCAAACGCCAAACCAAGATTAAAACTAATAGTGTTGGGCTCTGGGTTGGGGGCGAAACTCGTAACTAACGCACCCATTGTGTGCCCCTCTATCATGACATGCTGGATCGGTTCTCGACCACCACGCCATAAAAACACACATTTAACATAAACGATAGAAAAGAAGCTCCGTCATAATCTTTGGCAACAAAACGTTGTTGTTTGTTTCTGCTTTTTTAATAAAACAAAACAGAACAGAATGTTTATTAAATTTCAGCATTTTAGTCAATTGTTATAAAGGCAATTGTTAAAAATGATTGGTGTACTAACCTTGACAACATCTTTGGGCGACGAGTGTTCACTGCTCTTTGAGCACGCTCAATCATGGTTTTGTTATAAAATATGAACACATGTTGCAAAACCATTGAACGGATTACTGTATATTAAAGCTCGTTGATGTGCATTTACGCATGCTCCAATACATTGTTTGCACTGAGAACGACCTAGCATTGTAAGCATTAGACAAGGCACACAGTATAGAGTGATGCCAAGATTTATTACCAAGAAAAATATGCAATCAATTAATGTACAGATAAAAGACAAAAATATGCATATGATAAACGTACAGATACAAAACAGATCAGTGACATTTTAAATGGCATCAATAATTCAACACGCGTACCTAACAGACACCATAAATCTATCACGATATTTGGAAAATGAAAGTCAACTCGAGTCAGAATATCTAAATTTAACTATGCTGCAAGTAGATCGCGTAGTGATATCAATACATCAATTAAACCTAAGGACTTGACTCTGAGAATCTTATTATTTATTATCTTATTCATTATTTATGCAATAACAAACTTCACAGGCAAACAATTTGGACCTAGTGCTAGAAAATACACGTTAGAATACTACAATTTATTAATACTATTTATAATTATAAGAACTACTACTACTGATGTAACGGCATACATCCGCCGTTGATTTACGTCTTTAATGACCATGGTGTTTCAAATGCTGTTGTATATTGAACGAGGTGTTCCGATAGTTACCATTCCTGACTGGTACTGCCAGATATTGTTCAAAGTTAATGATAATTGTGTTAATTACAACGGGTTAACGCTATACCCCCATACCCTACGGGGGTACGCCATTACGTCCTATGAGGGTACGCTTCTCATCCATAGGTTGCAGTATCAGTAAGAATAAGATAGATCAGTTTTGAAATAAACTAAAGTATGATATTAAAAGTTACGGGGCTAGTAGGTGACCCGATATGGGATATACGGGGCAAAGGAAACCGTATCGGGTGACAGAGAAGCTCGAAACCGAATATGGTTTCATGCGCAATATGGAAAAAATATTGGGTCACCGCGTAACCCGTCCTGGACCAATGGCGTTGCGTCATTTATGTTGGAGGCGTGACGGACTATAATATAATATAACAACAATTGTTTTAATCGAAAACATTGTTCACCAGCTCTGACTGATACTTTCACGTTTCATCAAGTCGTGTAATGCGATGTTTGCAGTTCAATGTTTTTGCGTGACTCAGTATCAGCATATTTTGTTATGAATGAAAACGACATTTTGCATCATACATGTAAAGGATTACGTATATTGTGCAACTCATGTGGAATTGGATGGTCATTTATTTAGGTTAAGCATAGGGTTTATTTCATAATCGTGTGATGAGCATGTTAGTGTTGGTTCTTTGATGTGCAAATAGTTGTTGTTCATGCGTATGGGGTCCATATGTCGCACGGTAAATATTATGTTGATGTTGAATGATTTACCCTTTTTAAACATAACACGCATTAGTTTTAGTTTTATAACAGATGTTAGTTAGTATTTTGATAGTATTAAAATTATGCTTCTTATTTGGTTTTCAGTACAAAACACATTGATTTCGTATTCATCTTATATATAGAATTGGTAGCAAGATAGTTGTAACAATTGCATAAAACTTAAAGTCTGTTTATCTACTTGCCAGCCCCTGCTGCCTGCCTGCCTCTCTGTTTCCATGTCTGTATGTCTGTCTGTCTGTCTGTCTGTCTGTCTATTTTCGTATATTTTGTTCGTAATTTCGATTTTAAAAAGTGTATGAATATTTATATTCTTCTCCATGTTTATCAATATCCTGCCACATAGATATTTTATCTTCTGGTTAACAAATGTTTGGTTCTGTTTTGTTTACATTGTTCATTTGTTTCAATAGTTAATCATGAATATTACAAAGCTGTGAACATTTATCAAACTCCTTGGGAAATTAGATTTATTTCAACATAGGTACCAGAAAGTGTCATAATATCATGTAACGTATAATAATATAGTGAATGCTAATGAAATAATACAAAAATAGGAATATATTAACTTACAAAACCACACATGATTTAGTACCTTAACTGTACCATGACCAAATAGCTCCGGTTTACTTGATAACAAAAAGGTACGGGTAACCACAAAACTCTTGACATGTTAATGACAACGAAATATTTCATGCATTTGTTGAATATATATTTATAATCTATTCTTCAGAAAAGACTCGACTAAAGTTTAGTGCGTTATAACCGTAGGGTGGCACATAAAAGTCTCGAGGTTGAACACTACTAATTTCCCTTAACGTTTTAATGAAAACAGGCACCACTTGAGATTGGTGAAAATTGCCATAGTCAGCGTTTAATATCTATGACAGCCACACATTTCCGTCCGATTCAGGTGAACACGTGTTTATTAATCAATGAAAGGGAATGTCGCCTTCCTCCCACTCTCGTTGGAGTTAATCACACCATAGCATATTCAAAGAAATCAGAGTAATTATTTAACTCTTTAACATCCGATTTAATATTTTCGTATATTTTACTATTCTTAAACTTTACCCTGGATACCAGATCATTTTAAGCCACATTGCATTCCTATACACACAATCAAATGCCTTTTTCAAATCTACAAATATACAATAAAGACGTTTATTTTTCATTTAGATACTTTTGTATAAGAAATAGAAAATAAAAACTGAGCTTGAATTGTCGATCTACCGTTCCGGAATCTTAACTGCGGAAATGTCCATATTGTATCCGGCCGGTGTCCGTTCCAGCAAAATATGTGAAATCTGTGAGCTATTGCGATTTCTCTCTGAATGAAGATATTCAACTAAATTTAAAGTACAGCAAATATTAAAATGTGCATCACATACATACACAAAATACCATTCCTAAGTAGCATTTTAAATCTTAAGTATAGAGATTTTAAATGGATCAGGTGCCACATTCTGTACTTTCAGTGATATTTAGTAAAATGTCTATTAATTTGTCAATATTTATCCAAAATACAATTGACCATATATCCAACATCTTTACAATTGTCTGCGGGTGGTTTTTATAGAAATAAAGTCAAGGTGACCACTAGAGGCAGTTAGACATTAACCATTAAAATTATTAAATCCGCTAGATTTTTCATTGACTTCGCATAGTAACGCGACGTCAAAATTGAATAGGTTCCAAAGTTGAATCATATTTGGGCTACGTGATCAGAATTGACCAGCCAACATTATTTTTGTACTTTTACGAACGAATAATTAAACAAACTGATTAAAGAAGTAACATCAAGATCCATAAACGGTTATGAATTATACCGTTATTACAAACATTTGGACACTTTTAATGGGTATTTAATTACTTGTTCCCGAACTCGTAAGCTGTGTTTTTACATCTTGGATTACGAACCTTAGGAATCGACAACTTTAAGCTCAGAATAAAAGTTTCGGAGGATGTTTTTTTTTTTTTTAAATAATATGACATTTATAAATCGGTATTTTTAAAAAAAACAATCAGTAACAAATCATTACGTATAAAAGTAAGACATACAATGTAGAAAAAGTAAGAACCGTTGTCTTATTACCTCATTTTTCTTCAAATTAATATAAGTCAGCTTTCGAAACATTTTTTATCAACCTGGTCAAAAAGGTTATGAAAGTCGTCTGCTAAAGCAATTAAAATAATTTTATTTTGGAAATATCTCAATTTTGTTTTTAATAATCAATTCATTACAGTTCGTAACATTCCCCACCTTGCGGGCCCAACAAGACATGGACCAAACTAAGATTCGTTTACGCGCAAAGACCACTAAAGAAGCCAAAAGTTTGGAAGACATAGAACCAACGCGATGTTACGATATTTTTTCTGGTTGAATAGTATAACACTGCAGACATTGACACTACGAAATATTCAGGAATACCTTTTTACATAGGTCCCATTCGGTGTGATTTCTAGTCCCTTCCTGCTAGGAGCCACTATCGAATCCCATCTGAACTAGTATGAAAATTTTACATCAGAAAAAAATAAAAAAAGATATTTATGTGGACAATTTTATCAACGGTGGAAACACGGTGTCAGAGGCAATGAAATTGTACATATCGGCAAAACAAATATTTAAAAAGGGTTCTATGGATCTTCGAGAGTGGACGTCAAACGACGAGTGTGTGATTATTTATTTTGCATCGAGCTACAAATCAGAAAGCACGGAAGTGTTGGGTCATAAATTGGATTTGTAGAACGGTTCACTTTCAATATATGGGACATGCATATCCATACATCAAAGAATTGTTAAAAGCGTACAGCGGTCAGCCAACTGGCATCAGTGTTCGATCATTTGGAATTTGTTTGTCCTCTGACGCTTCGGGGAAACACTCTTCGTGAACTTTGGAAAAGAAAAATAGATTGGGATGAAAAACTTGAAGATATCAAAAGATAGGATGAGTTACAGTCGGACTTTTTGAGCACCTAAAACACCAAAGTGAATAGAAATGCTGGACTTCTTGATTAAAAAAGCATGGAATACAGGTTTCTATACTTCTGTGATGCGTCTGAAAGTGCAAACTCAGCGGTGGTGTACATACACCAGTCAAACGGTTTTACGAACAAAAGTGATCTGGTAGTTGCCATTCAATGCGGTACCTAACAGTCCTTGATAAACATACATAGTTTTTTACATGTTCTTGTTCAGAAACAAGATAGCGGTCATCATGTTACTGTTGAAGCGATTTGTAAGTTTGCTCAGTACCAGACCGGCGGATGAGAACACTCGTTCGGATGGAACAGGGGTGGCCGGTACGGGAAGGACACTGGGCGCCACGTGCGCCACCTTGGGAACCTGGTCTCATTGCGCCGCCACCACTCTATGGCCGGTGTCGATCCGTCGATCTTCTCTGCCAGGTACAAATGAAGATCGTCATCGACCGACGACTCGGGTGACGTAACCATGCCGAGGACGCTTGGCGGGCGTCGCTACCTCCTCTCGAGCGATGACCTTTAGTGGAACGTCATCGAGCCGGCCCTCAAGTACCTGCTGAGTCTTCCGGCGCGACTGTCTTGTGAGGAAACTCAGCTTCTTATGGCGCGGGTCCAATAAGGAAGCCAGCATGGGGAGGGACTCAGTTGCATACTCCGTGAAAGGCTGGAATACTTCCAAACGCTTGAAGTCAATGTTGGAGGCATATTTCCGTAATCGTGATAATAGATAATAGATCCAAGTTATGAGGAATGGTCCACCATGGGCATCTACACAAATTGATGTTTGAGTGTTGCAAACAACGAAGATGGCTCATATGATACCACGCCTCAAGGTGAACATAGTCGTGAGCGCTTTGAAACGCTGATTGCAACACATTTAAGTGAACGTGCAAATATCAGTGATGATGTCGCTCTTAAAAAAACCTCTTGACATTGATGTGAAGAGATTTTCATCTTCCACATAACTTGTGCGCGTTTCTGCCTAAGTACTTCGTTTCATTGCGAAGCTCAGAAAACATAAGATCCCATATGTTGTTTATTGCAAGCTGAGGTGTTAAAGTCATCCCAGCAAGGGTGGATCGAATTCGCTCAAAAAGAACATTTTAGGTCAGTAATTGAGGCATAAAATGTAAACAAAATAACTCATATACAGCGCCAATTGGGTGATCGTCTAGAAAACGCAAATCTTGCCCAAAGTGTCCGACGTCCTATCCTTTAGCCGAAGGCTTTATACATCACGAGATTGATTGTGGATAAAACTCACAACATATTTATACACTGTAGTGTCCAACAAACTTTGTCCTCATTCAGAACTTAATTTTGGGCTCCACAAGATCGTACAGAAGTAAAGTCGGTCTTAAAAAAGTGTTCCATATGTCGCAGTCATGTAGGTGGCGCTTGCAAGTTGCCACCTATGTGCTCCTACCCTCTAAGAGTCGAGTTACGGACGCACACAACCATTCAAATGTGTTAAATTGTATTATTAAAGACCGATGTATACAAAACATGCGAGGCCCAGTGATAAAGGCGGATTTCTTTATCCACGTGCCTAGTGACTCGTGCAATACATCTTGCAGTTGTATGTGCTGTGTCTTCGTTAAAATTTCTGTTGTGTTTCAAACGATTTGTAGCTAAAAGAGGAGGCCCGAAATTTGTCATCATTGATATCGCCAAACAGTTTCATTGTGCAAGAACAGTGTTAGATCGTGTATGGAGTAAGATTCACAAGGACAAAGATGTTTAATTTAGACATATTTTTTACAACGATTGTGGAACAAGCTATTGCAACTTATATTAAACACTTTCGTTGACACGATGTTGCGCGAGAGTTTGGTCTTGTGTTGTGGGGAAAACCGGAGTACCCGGATGAAAACCCACTTGTCCGACTTTGTGACCACAAAGATGTTTGGAGCTATGTTTCGTGCTAAGGAGTTACGTGGTCCTTCAACGTTGAACTTGTTCTATTGGTCAGGGGTTTTTAAGTACGTTTTAAAGGACTGGTAAAACGTTCGTTGAGAAAAGACATCGGAAAACGACTACTGACCATCACACAACTTCAAATCTTAATAAAACAAATCGATGCTGTGTTATTCTCAATACTTTAATATAAATACATGTAGATGATGATATAAACTCCAACGTTGCAATAACACCTTAACATGTATTGCCCTTGAACTGTGGTACTCTGGTACTGAAATAACCAATGAAGGTATTTAATTGCCGGTTGAAAATACTACTGAAAAAATATTGACAATGTGGAAAAATGGACAACACTTTCTTCGAATGATTTAATTTACTCTATCCACTTGAGGTAATGCAATATGACGCAATCAATGACGCTGTGATTTAAATTTAAATAAAAAGGTGAAAGAAAAGATAGAAAATCACAGTGAAAATCAGGCTGAGAAGAGTAACACAAGATCCCTCAAAGAAAGCAAATCAAAATATAAAGGATATTTTACAGGACAACTAAATGATAATTGACTGCTAATAATGGTCTCACACTATGCAAAAATGTGTTGTTCAACAGCCTGGTAAGCGGACACGTCGATTGTGACCAACTGACAAATCTAAACGGCAATCTACACACGTTCGTCGTGCAACGGATTTGAGTAAATGTATATAATTTCTTCTTGTTCATTTTATAATTTAAACTTTTGAGTTGATTTAAAAGTATGTGAAAACATGTCTTATCGTGTGATTTTTTTGAGAGCCGACATACAACAAGGCTTTCTCTTGTGCTGCAAAGGAATGTAGTCCTAGGTCCATAAGGAGACGTTATCTAATAACAATCCTAAAACAAAATGTCAATTGTTTGATGCTTTTGTAACGGCAATCCTAAATTACTCATCTGAAGTTTGGAGTTTTACTAAATCGAAGGACATTGAACGTTTACACTTAAAATTTTGCAAACGGATTCTGGGTGTTAAACCATCAGCAAGCAATGCGGCAATATATCGGGATTTAGGAAGATACCCACTATTCATTAACCGTTACACACGTATCATCGAGTATTGGGCAAAAATATTATGTACCAAAAATTGTAATGTAAAAAGTATCTATGAGATGTCTTTGCGGGACTTAGAATCAAATAAAAAAATTGGTTATTTGATGTTAAGAACTTATTATTTAAATACGGCTTTGGTGACGTTTGGGAGAATGCCTCACATATAAATACACAACTATTTATAAACGAGTTCCAGCAAAGAATTAAAGACCGTTTTATCCAGGACTGGACAAGTAATTAACAATCAAACTCTGTGTTCACAGTTTGTAAGGAAATAAAAAGAGACTTCGAATATGAAATATATCTAAGTGCGAGTATTCCTACTCATTTGCTTAAACTGTTCACACAACTGAGAATATCTTGCCATAAACTACGGGTGGAAACTGGACGATACGGTCGCAATCGTATAGAGAGACATGAGAGACGTTGTGAAGTGTGTCATTCTGGGGACATAGAAGATGAAGTTCATTTTATGTGTGTTTGTCAAAAATATAAAACTATCCGTAAACGCTATTTACCGGCGTATGTTATTCAAAGGCCAAATATGGTCAAATTTCTTGAGCTTGTTGTATGCAAGAACTCTTATGTATTATATAAAATGATAACTTATATACGTTGTGCTATTAAAATTAGAGATAATGTATTACAAGGTTAAGATTGTCATTGTTTTAACAGTCTATGTATTGTAAATGTTTCCTTCTCGAAGTCATATTTATTTAAATGCTCTCCCCTCGTTATTTTTAGCGCTATTCGAAATACATGCCTTCTTTTGGTCTAAATATAAATATACATACCTGTGTAAGGAACCTTTTTAGTAAATATGATATTTGTTTTGAAAGTTATTAATTTACCCTCCAGCAAAGTCTTATTAATTTATTAATTTAATTTTTGGTTTTAACGGATTATGATGAGTTACTTCATTAATATCTTCATTCTTGCGATTATTATTATTATTATTATTAGTAGTAGTAGTAGTAGTAGTAGTAGTAGTAGTAGTAGTAGTAGTAGTAGTAGTACTAGTACTAGTACTAGTAGTAGTAGTAGTAGTAGTAGTAGTACTAGTAGTAGTAGTAGTATTGTTGTTGTTGTTGTTGTTGTTGTTGTTATTAAATTTGCTCATTGAGTTTGAAGTAAATAACAATACTTCAAAGTAACTATATGCAGTACACTGCTGTATTTATTATACAAGTATAGGTTAACATAACACGTTTGTTGTATAGAATTTGTATTTCTTTACTATTGACTTGTACATATTATTGTTACATGTTTATGGATGATAAACTACATGTTTAATTCCAAATAAAATACATTCCGAATTTTATTCTGATTCTTATATTACGACAGTGATATCAGTGGCATTAAGGGGTTTGTGAACCCACGGCATATGGACTGTATTAATCAGGATACATCAACACGCTCGTTGTGTGACCTTGGTGTTCTGTAAGTAGCAAGCATCAAGCGAGACCTCAGTGCAGAGGTTCTAAATGCCGTCGGTGAATCTATGGACCTCCCGGAAGTGCCGAATATCTACGTTAGCCTCACTACGGAGGATGGGTCTGCTATCCGTGAACCCATGGACGTTCTGGAAGTGCCAGGAATTCGAATGGACCTTGCTGCGGAAGTCCCGAGTGCATTTAGTGATCCCAGGGATGTTCCGGAGGTGTCCTGTCCGCAGGAAGACCTAATATGGAGGTTTCGAGTTAAATAAGCGAAATATTTGACACCCTGAAGTATCGCTCATACGGAGATGCATCGGAACTGCTTTATGTTATATGGTGTATTAATTATTAATGGTTTGTTGACATGTGATCAATTTTCAGCCTTCGGGAATGTCGCGAAAAACGCGATTTATGAATGTTATATATACGTATTTGTTAGGTTAGTATTATGTTTGAATATTGATGTCGTAGGTGAAAGGGGGTCGCAACCGTTAGTCAAAGGTCTCAATGGTTACCTTTGCCGTTCTCTCTTGTTGCACGAAGTATTTTTGCGCCACCCTGCTCGGCGTTGGATTACTATATAAGCCTGCACAGTTGTCTGAACTGGGGCTTTTTACAGAATTTGCATGAACTTTACATATCATTTTGTTTAGTTACTTTGGACATAGATTACGTTGGCTCAGTTTAAATTTATTCATATCAAAAGTTCATTTTGAGTTAATAAATTTGGAATATTAAAACTCGTAAAACTAAAAATATATTTTTATTCGTGGATTATTTAACAAAAATCAAAACTTAGTTTGAAGAATTTAAGTGAACTCCGAATCCGTGAAGAAAGCTCTATTATACAGTCCTCTAACATTAGTTATAATAAAAATATCCACCACAATAGCAAACCTACATATAAATCACTGGAGGTTGATTGATGAGACTATTATTGACTAGTGTGTGTTAACCTTTTGAATCAAATAGACGTGCAAACATCGTGGCGCTTTATTTGTTTACTCAATCACATTGTCAAGTTACTTTTGTTTGAAGAAACTTGTAGTGTTACAAAGTTTGAACTTATTGACAAATGTTCCGCAATAAAATATAGAAATCTGTTGGAAGAAATGTATTAATACAGAAGTGAATTGTATTGATTTAACGTTTTCTTTTTAAATCTGCTGAATCCATTGAAGGTCTTTTTTTGCATTTCGGTTTAAAATCACTAATGTCCCTATTTTTATGAAGGAATCGATATACGAATAACTCTTGTCGAAGTCCCGCTTTTACATGTCATACTGCTCTCTCTTGCATAACATTTCCTCCCACTCAACTTACTTCCAGAATTATGGTAAGCTAGGCAAAATGTATTTTATATTTGGAGACTATTTTCAGAATACAAGCCTAAATACACTAATAACCACGCGTTGTTTGCACATTTCGCACATCGCCGCTTTTTTTCTAACCGCGGACGTTATCTTTTAATCTAATTTTCACTGTACGCCGCGCTTGAAGCATTACGCCCACCGCGTTCATAATTATAATCCCCCCCCCCCACACCGCGTTCCACCGCGTCGAGTCACTGCGATGTGCGGCGTTGCGGGGTGTTAATTAACGGTAACTAGGGTAGCTGTCAAATTTCTGAAGATTTTTTCTTGTTCCCGTCCTATAATGAATTGTAGTCAGTTTTATTAAATTCATACAACTCAACCCGTAATATGCAAATCTTGGTTTGTACTCAATGCAAATGTGGAACTATTCAGACGCTATTGTCATCTTATTCCTTATGTATTCGCAAAAATCTAAACTCCAATTGCCGTCGATAAACTTATGTGATTGTGAATAAAAAATATATTGAATAAAACTGCTAAGGTTTTTCAATCATTTTACAATGCTTTGTGTCCTGCAATGTCTTTTTATTGAATTGTATACGTTCTTATCGAGTAAAATAAAATGCCCCTCTCGAGTCTATTATTCACCATAAATGATAAGTTGATATAATCTGAACAACTAAACGATGGTTCGAATTATGCTATAAATTATAGCTTCTTTAAATGCCCCCTCGACAAAGTATACAACTAGAATAACCGATTCTTTCATTGCACAGTTTTTATCTATGCATGTGACACCAAGTAGTATTCGACACCCTGCCTACTTATAGCGAGGCCCTTTCTTTGCAAAACACCTGACACTTTGAAAGCACTTACTATTTCATTCCGTTGTCTGATTATCTTCAGTGTGTTTAAATGTGACACTTTAACCATAATTGTGATATTCGTAAAGAAGTGAATAAATTAAACAGAACAGAACGGAATTTTATAAGACGTGTACCACTAAAGTACAAAGTCAAGTAATATCAAACACATTTAGGCCCAAAACAAATACATTTTAGTTCCTCAGGCACCGCCGCATTAGTTTTTTTCCACCCGCTCTAGTTTTTCCAATTTGATTATGTTTTATTTTATTTTTCAAATCTTTTTTTTCACTAAAAAATCAACCGATTGCTAGTGTAGTGTAACCTCAAAATCAGTCTGGATAATTGAAGTGGAATTGGCTGTTTCTATAAGCGTCGCCATGATAAATATATAAAATAGTAATGTGATGTCCACTGTTGTATCATTCCTTTTTTAAGAAAAGGCAATGTTTAAAAAAATGTGTTTTCACTTATATGTACAAGGAATCTACAAGGTTTAATACTCAGGACAGATATAGAAATATGTATTAAATTATTGTATTCATTAATTTAATTCTTCATTGAACACATGACTTTTTGTATGTGTGAACAGATCTTACCCTGGGGCTGTATTCAATAAGCAACTTAGATTGATCTTAAATATGAAATTAGAAACTACTAGTAAGTGTTTTGATTTGACTGTATATTTAACTGACCAATAGGCTGAATGGAATCACTGAGGCATGTCTAAGGATAAGCATAAGATCAATATTGAATACTGGTCCAGAAGAGAAATTTTATTAAGATTAACTTGTACAAAGTACATCGTCTACAAATCATACATGTATTATAAGCCAACCTGAAGATACACCGTTAATGATTGTGTAACATGTCTTACAATATTGGTCAAAAGTAGTAAAAACATTATAGTTTGGAATAATAATAGTTGGAGGTTGAACTAAACATTTATTAAGACTGTATATGAATCAAATTTCAACGATCATTTTATAATTTTAAACGACACTATATTTATACTGAAAATGAGTCATTTGTACAAAACAGTATGTAAATACAACGTTACTATCATTGTTTTTAATTTAAAATAGGAAACAAAATTTGGCAGATAAATATTGAGCACTCCCTCCCCCTTTTTTTAAAAAGAGCCCGAGAAACGAAAGTGTATTTTTTGGCCTTACAAATATGAATTCAACAAGTCTCTCAATACCGATACCGATGTAGGTTGAATACAAATATAAATAAATAAGTTGTCATGAGAAAATGCATATAAATGCACATACATACATACATAATATGAGGATGAGCATATTATATTAATAATCATAAGTAAGATTAATTCTATGTTTTACAGATTCTTAATATATTTGGACAATTTAGATATTGTATTTTCATTTTCAAATTTAACAATACTATAAACTTATACATGTTTGATCTAACGTCAAAAAATTTCTTCTAATGTCAACATAACAAGGACAGATTAATACAAAGTGATATTCATCTTCTAAGTCACGAGAATTACAAAAAAAAGTTATGTTCATTTCTGGGAATATTGTTAGTTGCATATCTTCCAGAACGGAATTTTAAAGAATGTGCCGAAACTTAACCCTGAAAATAGAACTCGAGAAGAAAACTGGTAATCTCAATTTGATCTTAACTCTATACAATGGAAAAATGTGTACACACAGGCGCTCAAACTAACAATAGATACGAAACTTCGGGAATTCCAGTATAAATTATACATAATGAATATCCTTCCAAACAATGACATGCTTTACACGTACAATATTGTTGCATCAAGGTTATGTGATTTTTGTTTAATGAACATCGACTCAAACATCCATATGTTTTGGGAATGTCATATTTCGCAGACGTTTTGGGGTGAATTTAGAACATTCATAACAAATTCTTTCAATGAAGTGAGCTTTAGAGAACTATCATATAAAACCGTAACCTTTTGTGATTGAATGCCAAACAAAGAAAAAATTGGTTATCAATAAATTTTATGATACTTCTAGGAAAATATTTCATTTTTAAATCAAAATGAGAAGGAAAGATACCAACATGTGCCATGTTTGTCCAATATCTCAATAAACGACTAAAAATAGAGAAAATAATAGCAACAATGAAGAATAAAATCAACACCTATAATAGACGATGGCAACAATTAGAACACTTATTATCTTAGTAAAAGAGCTCTAGTATATAGTAGTATTGTAAAGCGCATTTGAATGAAATATATATGTCATTTATAAATGTTTGTATGAATGAACATTTGGGCAATAAAAACAGAAACCAGAAACTCTAAGTCTACTAACATAGAATCGTAAATCATGTGGTAGAACATTTAAGAATTGCTCGTAGTCTAATGTATCTTTAATAGTATCATACAATTTTTACACTCTACTGTTTTGTCAATACACCATGTTTCTTTAGAGTATCAATTAATGTTTGTTTAAATATGCTTACAAATGTGTTAACATCATACAACGATGAATTATTAAAATCATATGTATAACCATGTTTACTAACGAGATCTTTAACATCAGGAACAAAATTGCATTTTTTTCATTTTCGCAATCATTAACAGACATATCATATATTTCCTTAAGTAGAACATTGTCAGTGTGTCTGCAACTTTATATCTTTGTTTTATTATTATACAAAAACGTGATGGATGATGTCCTAATTCCCCATATTCCCCATATACAGCACAATTACATGTATGAATACATACATGTAGAATTATTTTACAAAACTTTAAATGGATTCTATCAATTTGTATCAATTTCTTTAGTTTCCAAATCCCCAAATCTCAGATCCATAACTTGTAATTGATCCAACAAAAGCATCAACTAATTGAAATAAAGTGCTAGGCTTTATACTATATTTATTACAATTAGATAATAACACAGTAAGTGCCTTCCAATGTTATGTCATTACTTTTGCCTTGTTTTACACCTTTAACGTATTTTTAGAAAAAAACGTCACTATTCAAGCGTTAACAGTGCGCGGCTTGAAACAATTTACGTTTGTGTTTAACAAGTATCCCTATGTACACATTGTTCATAGCAGCTAAATAAGTTCTATTTTCGTTTGTTTTATAATGATTGTACGAGTTAACAGCATCAGTGTTATAACGCTTAGCCGTTATTCAATCGCTATCAATATATATGCAAAAAGCTACAGAAACATGCTCAGTAGCAAAAAGTTTAAACATAAACCCGGTTTAGTGGCAATGGGAAACGCCAAAGACATAGAACACAAATTCACAAACAAGAAACATAGAACAGCACACAACTTTACAAACCATTGTTTATTATTACGAAATCTATAATTAACACACATATTTTGCTCATTTAAAATATAATGTTTGTTAAACAAGGCATTGGCAACTCCAGCAAAAGTAACGTCTTTTATCATATTATGAAAGAAAACGATATTGGACAATGGTCAATCCATACATTAAATGGACAAATATTTAATTCAATAATATCATTAAAATTGAATTCTTTGCACAATAGGTAATCAATAACGGACTACCTATTTCTCGCCATATAGGTATATGGACCACAATTGTAATTGTTGCCCAGTCGGTCGTTACAGACACGAACTCCCGTGGATTTACACGAAGTTCAAGAAACCGAATACCAAAAGCATTACAGTTTTTGTCGAGAGAGGCGTCTGGAACAAACGAGAATTATCAATATTATTAAAACAATTTTTTTATTTGGTATTTCCAACCCGACTATTCCAATCACTGACTAATTAAACAGTTCCTAATCGATCGAACTCATAAATATCGTTTTGTATCAAATCAAAAGAATTACTATTTGCTATTTCATACGCCGGTGAGCCTTCATACCATAAATATACAAGCACATAGATAAACATCAGTATCAAGATTGAAAAATAGTTTGTTTAATTTTAACCATATACCACTATCATAGTGATTTTGTATCATACTTATCATATTTAAACAGACACATTGCGCAACGATATTTGTTTAACTAAAAACTAAATTTTAGTAGTATTGACACTTACAAAAATGTTTAATAATATCTGTTCTTCCAACAAAGACGCATAAAAACTTAACAGGGCTACTGGTATAAACTCTTCCTAAAGGTGTGTAAGCCCTTTCGCAGTTATATCTCGATATCAAGTAACTGAAAAAAATACCTCAACAAACATTCAAGTTTTGAGAATGATCGTTTTTCTTCGCAAACGAGTGAAATCCATTATGCGAGCACGGGTCAATTTACTTGTACAATCTTTTATTTGTACCAACGTTCCCTGTTAAAATACCTGCATATCGCATCGCGGCGATATGCCGCGTGGATGTTTTCGGAAAGCGTACGCGCTAGCAGCAGATGAACCTTAGTGATTATGCGCGTCACCGGAGAGGCGGCTACTGCGATATATCTCGCCTAGATGACGCAATCATGACCGCGGGGGCAAAGTTTTTTAGCAAAAACTCGTGGTTGGTAGTATACAAAGCAAAGGAAAATCATTATAATATCTTAAATCGAACACATTTGAGAGATATATATCTATTCACCACAAAACAGTTTGTAATGTCTGTGTCTTATTTGGTGTCAAAGGCAATCGAATGCATTAAAAAAAAGAACATGAATAAAGACGAAGACAATGAGCAGCGAATGAGAGTGAAACGTTTAGGGACCAACCACAATGCAATGCTTTCGACTACATGAGCTGGGGTACATGTTGTTTGTAAAATTACAGAAATTTGTTCAAAATGAATTTTATTGGCATAACTGATCGTTATATAAATTATGTTTTCATGAATATTTGATAAGTTTCTTCCAAGGCCGATGTTAGAGTGTTAGATAGGTTCATCCCGAGCCGAGCGTTTACCGAGATTCCGCAGAACACCCCGCACGAGAGTTGGGATGACTCTATCTTAAACCAGCAACCATGAACATGCTGTTTATCTCACCTCAGTTAAACAAAATATGGTACAAAATGTAATTTAATTTTATATTTTGCAGACTGGAACTTTTATATATTTGACCATAGACAAGATAAGGATTTCCAGCATGGCAAAATATTTGGATCTACTTATCTGGAGTGGTAGAAATTTATGTCTTATAGTTTTAACAAGTATATGGTAATTAGGCTATCGCTGGCATGCATCATGCTGTTAAGACTGAAAGACGCATTCCGCTCCATAAGGCCAAAAAAAAATTGTTTGTTTAGGGTAACCTTCCCAAAATTTCTAGGCAGGGTAGGTAGGGATTTTATTTTTATTTTTTTATTTTTTAAAAATCTGTCGTAAGTTCAGAGTGTTTTCTTGCACATGGCAGTCTTTCCTACATTACTGTCATTGTCTGACTTTGTGTTATCATATAAACAATAATTCTGATTAAAATCTGCATTTATCCGCCCTTCGTAACTCTCTATTCGCTAACGAATATTTTTTTTGCTCAGAAACGGAAAAAAAATAGTTAGTGTCGGCGCATTTTTATAGGTAGGGTCGGGTTACCCGAAACAGACATATTTTTATTAGGCCTAACAAGAAAGCCATACGGTGGCCTAAACAATTTTAAGACATGAGAAAAGCGCAAATTAAGTGCAATTTAAGCTCAATAAAATTTTTGAAGAGAAAAATCATGGAAGCCTTATGAGAAATATGGCTATAAGCGCAGGACATTGATATGAGTTAATAATTTATTCAAAACATTTTTAACAATAAATAGCTAGGACGAGCTAATATTCTGTCAAAGAAATAAAAATGTAGGCGTTTCAATAGATTCATGTCTATACATATTGCTTAATGGTTCATACAAACAAGCCGGTATTTGTTTAAAGCGAAAGACAGGTTTGAACTCCAGAACCACTAAAAACCAAAGTAAATACACTACAAGGGAGCAGCTCAACAAACAAAACACGTGACCACAAATATAAACGACAGCCAAATATAACTAAAGCAAATAAGTTCGATTTATTCCAAATATTGTTTAAGAATGGATTACAAAAATTGTTTTAGATATTTTCAAGTTCTTTTAAATTACAACTCTTTGTCATAAGCGTTTTCTTGATCGGGGTTTGATGAATTCGGTTCGGGTATCGAATGTAATAATATCTAACAAATGACAGACAATATCAAAGGTATCTGATTTAATAGGTAAGACAATATGGAATGTTAAAGTTATTTGTCCTTGATATAGGTCACCTGTGAAGATCGTATCCAACACAATCCTTTGTATGTTTATTTTGTAATGTAATACAAGGTATACATCATCATGAGTTTAAGTACAAACAGCAATATAATACCCCTTTATTTAGTATTCTGCACTCCGCTTTAGAGCATTGAAAATAAAATAGGATTGAACATGATATAGTTCCTTGTTTGATGACAAATAGACGGCTGAATGTAAACGTTTTTCTCCCACCCATGTAGATACAAATATTTAATCATTCTGCAAATACTGGAAATCCTTTTCTCCTACGCAGGTAAGTAGATCCAAATAATTGGCCATACTGGAAATACTGGTAATCCTTTTTCCCACCCCAGATAAATAGATCCAGATATTTTGCCAAACTGGTAATCCCTTTCTCCCACCCCAGATAAGTAGATACAAATTTGTGGTAATTCTAAGTATTTCCAAATAATTGGTCATACTGGAAATCCTTATCTCCAACCCAGATAAGAAAATCCAAATATTTGGCCACACTGGAAATTATTTTCTCCGACCACAGATAAGAAAATCCAAATATTTGGCCATACTAGAAATCATTTTCTCCCACCCAAGTAGATCCAAATATTTAATCATTCTTGAAATACTGGAAATCCTTTTCTCCTACCCAGATAAGTAGATCCAAATATTTGGCAATACTGGAAATCATTTTCTCCCACCCCGATAAGAAGATCAAAATAGTTGGCAATACTGGAAATCCTTTTCTCCCACCCCAGCTAAGTAGATCCAAATAGTTGGTCTTACTGGAAATCATTTTCTCAAAACCCAGATAAGTAGATTCAAATATACAGCAATTCTAAAAATACTTGAAATCCTTTTCTCCCATACAGATAAGTAGATCCAAATATATAGCCATAAGGGTAGTAATGGAAATCCTTTTCTCCCACCCAAGCTAAGTAGATCCAAATAGTTGACCATACTGGAAACCTTTTTTCCCACCCAAGCTAAGTAGATCCAAATAGTTGGCCATACTAGAAATCTTTTTCTCCCGCACCAGATAAGTAGATCCAAATATTTGGCCATATGAGAAATCCTTTTTTCCCGCCCCCGATAAGTAGACCCATGAATTTAGCCATACTGGAAATCCTTTTCTTCCGCCCCAGCTTAGTAGATCCAAATATTTGGCCATATGAGAAAACCTTTTCTCCCGCCCCAGATAAGTAGATCCACATATTTAGCAATACGGGAAATCCT
Organism: Mya arenaria; assembly: GCF_026914265.1. Classification (NCBI taxonomy): domain Eukaryota; kingdom Metazoa; phylum Mollusca; class Bivalvia; order Myida; family Myidae; genus Mya; species Mya arenaria. Next base: position 41,757,818 of record NC_069122.1, on the reverse strand, counting down.
TTTCTCCCACCCTAGATAAGTAGATCCAAATATTTGGTCATACTTGGGAAATTCGTATATTGCTCACGGGCGAAGGTCAAGAACTTTAACTCTTAATGAGCATGTAACACCAAAGTTATGGCCGCAATGCAAACTATCTAAGCTTTAAGGGTATTCTTAAAAATATTAAAGATTCTACAATAATCCTTGTACTTTCATTAGTCATTTCGCATTTAAGATTACTGAAATCATGTATTATTTGGCATTGCAGAATGCAGCGTACTCAAAATATGTGTGCAAAGCTAGTCTTAAACCGTTATCAATTGGAAAGATCTAAACATTCAAACTACAACTGCATTGATTACCTATCAATGCCAGGATTAAACTCAAATAGTTTTTTTTTCCTGTACCAGTTATTTATTAATAATGCAGCTGCTTACCTCACGGAACTCTTGTGTTAACATACCCAATAGAGATCAGCAGGGCTGATATTCAATATTGGTATAAATTGGGTCTAAGAACGATGTAGCTAATCGGATTACTTTTTATTTATAATTGACAAAAAGAATGAATGAGGTCAATGATGTATGACCCCAAGAATAACTTTATTTGCATATTGAATACCACCTCAGGGTGAAGGTCTTCATATTCGATAGAGTTACATTTTGAAACACCTTTCAACAAAAGCAATCCTTTAATGACAGAAGTTTGAGTACAGTTGGCCCTAGGCTCTGGAAAAATAAACCGTCTTTAATGAAAAGACAGTTTGTCTCTTAGCTTGAAAACTCACCTTTGTAGAGACTGGGATGCGCCGTTTATGATATAGTAAACATGTAACAGAAAAATCACAGTACAAGATACTTTTCGACATTGTTTTAGACATACATAAATGGGGTATGTGTTAATTTCATTGGTTTTTAATTGTCGTTTTTTTCTGTGCTCTAAAATGTGTCATATATTCTGTGTTTCTGTGCATTAATTTACTTTTATACTGTGATCTTAGCAATTTTTCGTGTTTATTTGTATGTTTTTATATGTTTGATACTGATAAAATGAACGCGTTCACCTTCCCAAACTACATCCGCAGCGACAGCCCGCTGAGGTGATAAAAGCAGGCCCTCCTTCCGTTTAACCGAAAATTACAGCTATGCTCTACTGATGCAGAAGACATTGAACTTCAAATTGATACAGTAGCCAGAGAAAGTGACTCCGCAAGTGAGGCTATGGCCGATGGTGCAGCTACAGCTACTGCCATGACCGCTTCAGAAGAAGGTAACAGTTATTGTTATAATTACCGCAATGTGTGCTTGTTGTTCTACAGGTTATATTTGTTTTGTTAGATATTAAACTCATTTGGGAAAGCAGTTTCTATATGCCTTACACAACATGGGTACACCAAGTGTATGCTCAGTATAATATAATATAAAATAATATAATATGTTATTTTACAATTATTTGCTTTCTTGTGTATCAAGCAATTGGCGTCCATTCTGCGAGGAATATCTATTTGTTGCTTGATATCTTCCTCTTCTCTCTGGGCTTGTAGAAATCATTGCTAGAATGCACCAGTCAATTGTAACCACGCCCTCTAGGTCCGGGGAATAGCGGGGACTTTGACTTTCGGTCCAGCCAACCCCAGGTAAAATCCCCGCCCTGCGGAGACGTACAGATTGTAAATTCCCCGCCAAATGCCCCCGCACCCCAGGGACCCTAGGTAAGGCCCATTCCCGCTATATTTTTGTGAACACAAAACCACCGCATTCACTAGACACTGCGGGGCCAGCTGGAAGGTAAAAAAACGGCCTATTTTCCTCGCTATCCCCGGTATACCCCCGGACTTGGGGGCCGTGGTTACAAGTAACTGGTGCATAACTGCAATCTGTTTCTCATATGCCTACTTGTCTTGCTGGGTGTCACTTGTCGAATGATGATACAGACATAATTGCATATCTTTTTGCAAGCAAAGATAATTAAACGTAAAACTCGTAACTAACTCGCAACTATTCGTAACAGCACGTTTTTAGGTCTTAATTTGCATGTCAACTTAGATCGTAACATTCCGTAATATACTCGTAACAACCGATAAAAAAGATCGTTAAAAGTCGTAACTTGCTCGTAATAATCCGTGGTAACTCGGAACTTGCCGTAAATATATCGCAATAACTCGTTATTAATCGGTAATGGCACATAAGTTCTCGTAAACACTCTTAAATCGATCGCAAAATGTGCCAAATCGTTAAGATCCGTTAACTATTACGAATTTGTGCCAAATTTAAGGATTCGTTAGAAATATCCGTGTATGTGAGTGAAGCATTAATCGTACTTGAAATATGGTCCCGATTTCATCTATAGGACATGGCTATGAGTATTAACGAATACGTAACGCAGCAGTGCAATTCCTCTAAGATTTGCTACGCTATAAGTACGGTCTTTTAAGGTGTGGTTTAAAATAACTTGCTCATTTTTGTAAAATGCACTTTTTTAATTACGATATAAAGTGTGGCAATTCCTTAGGAGTGTTAAAACAAAAATACCAAAAGCTGGAACCATTCAGCAAATGTTGATATTTGCTCCAATATCGTCTTTACAGACCACAATTTTCATAAGCGTTAATAATGCGATTGAAAATTAATACGGCTGTGGTGTTGCGTGATTAACATTTTCACGTGATGTTATCAAGGTATCATTAAGGGGTCAACATATCCACGATTCTGTACAAGTCCCGGTGGCCGTGTGAACTAACCGGCTGTAATCTATTTCGTCTTGACTTTACCGGCGTTGGTTCGAACCCCACTAAAACCAAAATACTTTTTAATGCTATAACTGTATTTTTTCTGCAATTTCGATATCATTCAGTAGAATAATGATCAAATTAGTGTTTTCAGATGCATTACCGGGAAAACTAATTTTTAGTCAAAAACATGAGCGAGTCACTTAAAGTTCACTACCATTTAATAAAACTCTACGTTTATGGCGATCGAATAGTCGATTGTTCACAATCCATTTACTACTGTAGTACAACTCATGAATATTCATCACGATCAGTCTACGATAAGGTATTGTTTTCCACCCACCTCACACGTAAACTAAACGCTGAAATATATTCATTCATGTACTCTAATAATGATTAAATCACTGTTCATGACGGCAAAACAAAATATAGCAACTTTTATGACATGGAAGAGATAAGAGATTAAATTTAATAATTGATTATTATAATTAAAGTCTAATTGAATTAATCTTTAACCAAATACGTCGATACCATTTTAACTATTTGATGCTACCTGACACTGCCAGAAACTGGCAAAGGTTTGAGTTTTAGTGCAGCTGTTCAGTTTTACTATGCCATGTATTATTATATCCATTTGTATCGAACGTGTCTGCGCAATTAAGTAACAATTTTAGTATAAAAACAAACAAACAATAACACATGATCGTGTTGGCCGGTACAAAAACACAAATGCTTTGGAAACTTCACATATGAATGATTCACCTTGGAACAGTCAGCGAAGACACACATATAAATGATGGGTTTATGGGGTTACCGCCTTGGATCGGTCAGCGATAACACTCATATGCTGAATGGGGCTACCGCCTTGGATCGGTCAGCGAAAACACACATATGAATAATGGAGCTACCGCCTTGGATCGGTCAGCGATAACACTCATATGAATAATGGAGCTAACGCCTTGGATCGGTCAGCGAAAACACACATATGAATAATGGAGCTACCGCTTTGGAACGGTCAGCGAAAACACACATATGAATAATGGAGCTACCGCCTTGGAACGGTCAGCGATAACACTCATATGAATAATGGGGCTAGCGCCTTGGATCGGACAGCGATAACACACATATCAATGATGGGGTTACCGCCTTGGAACGGTCAGCGATAACACTCATATGAATAATGGGGCTACCGCCTTGGATCGATCAGCGATAACACACATATGAATGATGGGGCTACTGCCTTGGAACGGTCAGCGATAACACACATATGAATGATGGGGTTACCGCCGTGGAACGGTCAGCGATAACACTCATATGAATGATGGGGCTACCGCCTTGGATCGATCAGCGATAACACACATATGTATGATGGGGCTACCGCCTTGGATCGATCAGCGATAACACTCATATGAATAATGAGGCTACCGCCGTGGATCGATCAGCGATAACACACATATGAATGATGGGGTTACCGCCTTGGAACGGTCAGCGATAACACTCATATGAATAACACACATATGAATGATGGGGCTACCGCATTGGAAGGTCAGCGATAACACACATATGAATGATGGGGTTACCGCCTTGGATCGATCAGCGATAACACACATATGAATGATGGGGTTACCGCCTTGGAACGGTCAGCGATAACACACATATGAATGATGGGGTTACCGCCTTGGAACGGTCAGCGATACCACACATATGAATGATATGTGTGTTATCGCTGTGGAACGGTCAGCGATAACACACATATGAATGATGGGGTTACCGCCTTGGATCGGTCAGCGATAACACACATATGAATGATGGGGTTACCGCCTTGGATCGGTCAGCGATAACACACATATGAATGATGGGGTTACCGCCTTGGAACGGTCAGCGATAACACACATATGAATGATGGGGTTACCGCCTTGGATCGGTCAGCGATAACACACATATGAATGATGGGGTTACCGCCTTGGAACGGTCAGCGATAACACACATATGAATGATGGGGTTACCGCCTTGGATCGGTCAGCGATAACACACATATGAATGATGGGGTTACCGCCTTGGAACGGTCAGCGATAACACACATATGAATGATGGGGTTACCGCCTTGCATCGGTCAGCGATAACACACATATGAATGATGGGGTTACCGCCTTGGAACGGTCAGCGATAACACACACATGAATGATAGAGTTACCTCCTTGGAACGGTCAGCGTAACACACATATGAATGATATGTGTGTTATCGCTGTGGAACGGTCAGCGATAACACACATATGAATGATGGGGTTACCGCCTTGGATCGGTCAGCGATAACACACATATGAATGATGGGGTTACCGCCTTGGATCGGTCAGCGATAACACACATATGAATGATGGGGTTACCGCCTTGGAACGGTCAGCGATAACACACATATGAATGATGGGGTTACCGCCTTGGAACGGTCAGCGATAACACACATATGAATGATGGGGTTACCGCCTTGGAACGGTCAGCGATAACACACATATGAATGATGGGGTTACCGCCTTGCATCGGTCAGCGATAACACACATATGAATGATGGGGTTACCGCCTTGGAACGGTCAGCGATAACACACACATGAATGATAGGGTTACCTCCTTGGAAAGGTCAGCGTAACACACATATGAATGATGGGGTTACCGCCTTTGATCGATCAGCGATAACACACATATGAATAATGGGGCTACCGCCTTGGAACGGTCAGCGAAAACACATATGGATGATGTAGTTACCGCATTCGTATGGTCAGCGAAGGCACACACATGACTGGTAGGGTTACCGCCTTGGAAAGGTCAGCATAAACGCACATATGAATGATCCGCATTCAAACGGTCGGCGAAGACACACACAAATGATGGGGTTACCGCCTTGGAACGGTCAGCGGAGACTCATATATACATGTTGGGGATACCGCCTTTGAATGGTCAGCGAAGACTCACATATACATGTTTGGTATACCGTCTTTGAACGGTCAGCGAAGACTCATATGTACATGTTGGGGATACCGTCTTGGAATGGTCAGCGAAGACTCACATATACATGTTTGGGATACTGTCTTAGAACGGTCAGCGAAGACTTACATGTACATGTAGGGGATACCGCCTTGGAACGGTCAGTGAAGACTCACATGTACATGTAGGGGATACCGCCATGGAACGGGTAGTAAAGACTCACATATACATGTTTGGGATACAATCTTGGAACGGTCAGCGAAGACTCACATATGCATGTTTGGGATACTGTCTTGGAACGGTCAGCGAAGACTCACATGTACATGAAGCGGATACCGCCTTGGAACGGTCAGTGAAGACTCACATATACATGTTGGGGATACCGCCTTAGAACGGTCAGCGAAGACTCACATGTACATGAAGGGAATACCGCCTTGGAACGGTCAGCGAAGACTCATATATACATGTAGAAGATACCGCCTTGGAACGGTCAGTGGAGACTCACATGTACAAGAAGGGGATACCGCCTTAGAACGGTCAGCGAAGACTCACATGTTCATAAAGGGAATACCTCCTTGGAACGGTCAGTGAAGACTTACATGTATATGTTGGGGATACCTCACTGGAAAGTCAGCGAAGACTCACATGTACATGCAGGGGATACCGCCTTGGAACGGTCAGCGACGACTCACATATACATGTTGGTGATACCGCCTTAGAACGGTCAGCGAAGACTCACATGTACATGTAGGGGATACCTCCTTGGAACGGTCAGCGAAGACTCACATGTACATGTAGGGGATACCTCCTTGGAACGGTCAGTGAAGACTCACATGTACATGTTGGGGATACCGCCTTAGAACGGTCAGCGAAGACTCACATGTACATGTTGGTGATACCGCCTTAGAAAGGTCAGCGAAGGCTCACATGTACATGTTGGGGATACCGCCATGGAACGGGTAGTAAAGACTCACATGTACATGTAGGGGATACCTCACTGGAACGGTCAGCGAAGACTCACATGTATATGTTGGGGATACCTCATTAGAACGGTCAGCGAAGACTCACATGTATATGTTGGGGATACCTCCTTAGAACGGTCAGCGAAGACTCACATGTACATGTTGGGGATACCTCCTTAGAACGGTCAGTGAAGACTCATATATACATGTTGGGGATACCTCCTTAGAACGGTCAGTGAAGACTCGCATGTACATGTTGGGGATACCTCCTTAGAACGGTCAGCGAAGACTCACATGTATATGTTGGGGATACCTCCTTAGAACGGTCAGTAAAGACTCACATGTATATGTAGGGGATACCTCCTTAGAACGGTCAGCGAAGACTCACATGTATATGTTGGGGATACCTCCTTGGAACGGTCAATAAAGACTCACATGTATATGTTGGGGATACCTCCTTAGAACGGTCAGCGAAGACTCACATGTATATGTTGGGGATACCGCCATGGAACGGTCAGTAAAGACTCACATGTATATGTTGGGGATACCTCCTTAGAACGGTCAGCGAAGACTCACATATACATGTTGGGGATACCGCCATGGAACGGTCAATAAAGACTCACATGTACATGAAGGGGATACCTCCTTAGAACGGTCAGCGAAGACTCACATATACATGAAGGGAATACCGCCTTGGAACGGTCAGCGAAGACTCACATGTACATGTTGGGGATACCGCCATGGAACGGGTAGTAAAGACTCACATGTACATGAAGGGGATACCTCCTTAGAACGGTCAGCGAAGACTCACATATACATGAAGGGAATACCGCCTTGGAACGGTCAGCGAAGACTCACATGTACATGTTGGGGATACCGCCATGGAACGGGTAGTAAAGACTCACATGTACATGTAGGGGATACCTCCTTGGAACGGTCAGCGAAGACTCACATGTACATGTTGGGGATACCTCCTTAGAACGGTCAGTAAAGACTCACATGTATATGTAGGGGATACCTCCTTAGAACGGTCAGTAAAGACTCACATGTACATGTTGGGGATACCGCCTTGGAATGGTCAGTGAAGATTCACATGTACATGAAGGGGATACCTCCTTAGAACGGTCAGCGAAGAATCACATGTACATGAAGGGAATACCGCCTTGGAACGGTCAGTGAAGACTCACATGTACATGAAGGGGATACCGTCTTAGAACGGTCAGCGAAGACTCATATATACATGTAAAAGATACCGCCTTAGAACGGTCAGCGAAGACTCACATATACATGTTGGTGATACCGCCTTAGAACGGTCAGCGAAGACTCACATATACATGTTGGTGATACCGCCTTAGAACGGTCAGCGAAGACTCACATGTACATGTTGTGGATACCGCCTTGGAACAGTCAGCGAAGACTCACCTAACATGTTGGGGATACCGCCTTGGAACGGTCAGCGAAGACTCACATGTACATGTTGGGGATACCGCCTTGGAACGGTCAGTGAAGTCTCACATGTACATGTTGGGGATACCTCCTTGGAACGGTCAGCGAAGACTCACATGTACATGTAGAAAATTCTCTTGGAACGGGTAGTAAAGACTCATATATACATGTTGGGGATACCTCCTTGGAACGGTCAGTGAAGATTCACATGTATATGTTGGGGATACCTCCTTGGAACGGTCAGCGAAGACTCACATGTACATGTTGGGGATACCTCCTTGGAACGGTCAGTGAAGATTCACATGTATATGTTGGGGATACCGCCTTGGAACGGTCAGCGAAGACTCACATGTACATGTAGGGAATACCGCCTTGGTACGGTCAGCGAAGACTCACATGTACATGAAGGGAATACCGCCTTGGAACGGTCAGCGAAGTCTCACATGTACATGTAGGTGATACCGCCTTGGAACGGGTTGTAAAGGCTCACATATACATGTTGGGGATACCGCCTTGGAACGGTCAGCTGAGACTCACATATACATGTAAAAGATACCGCCTTAGAACGGTCAGCTGAGACTCACATATACATGTAGGGGATACCGCCTTGGACCGGTCAGCTGAGACTCACATATACATGAAGGGGATACCGCCTTAGAACGGTCAGCTGAGACTCACATATTCATGTAGGGGATACCTCCTTGGACCGGTCAGCGAAGACTCAAATGTACATGTTGGGGATACTTCCTTGGAACGGTCAGCGAAGACACATATGCACGTGTTAAAATAGCTGCCTTGGAACAATTAGCGAGGGCAGACACATAAATAATGGGGTGTCCGCCTTCGAACGGTCAGCTAAAAACACACCCAAACGTGTTTGGGCTACCGCATTGGAGCGGTCTGCGAAAACACACATACATTATGGTGTTACGGCATTTGAAAACACACATGACTGATGGAGTTGTCGGTGTTGGAACGGTCAGCGAAGACACACATACATGATGGGGTTATCGCCTTGAAATGGTCAGTACTAATTGCCTTTGAGTTTCAATTGTTTAGTTAAAGAAATGATAGTAGGCCTAGTCTTATAATCTCAATTTTAGGTAATGATACTATTTGTCTTTTCATACAATACAGTTCGTGTGTTGTATTTTGATACATCTCAGTTGAAATGGTATTATACCCAAACGTGTAGCAGTTCATATTTTACAAGGTAATGTATATTATCGTAGCAAATGTGGATAATTTGATTTTGTTACATTGTGAAAAGTAGCTTTAAAAGATATGTTCAAAGAGCAATTAAAATTGCATTCTATTGTCAAAGATTTTAAACTAAACTCAACAATTACTCTGTTCATTATAACACTTCAAGCATGCAGGCATAACAAATTATTCACTTAAGGGTCTTCCACAGTGCATTTTGGGTGTATGTTTTTCCTTTATTGACATAAAAAGTAAACCTGCCCCAGGACCCGCTTTTGAAACATTTTAATGTTTTCTCTCCTCACCCACTTTTACACTATGGAGTCCCCTTAAGGTACCAAATGGAGATAATTTGAGTTCGGTGATTTTTTTGGTAGGTAGCATGTTTTCAATGCCGTCTTTGCAATTACCTTCTTTACAATTATGGCTTAGTCTGAGCCATTATATTCAACACGACAATTATTACTCTATCGCATTACAGATATTGTAATTCAGCAAGATTTCGTTGACTACAGCCGGGCAATAAATGTAAATATGTAACCTGATATGGTGATTGAATAGCAAGGTTGCTCATAAACAATGTCATTGAAGGATTTTTCAAAAGGAATCAAATAAAGAATCATTGCTTTTCGTGGAAATTGAACATGTCGTAAATGAGAACTCCGATTGCCAAATCATTTTATTCGACCGCAGTTTTGATCATGTAGTCAATGAGACATGGATAAAAGTCAAATTAAGTGACTAAGTGTAAACACTTCGATACCAAGTGCACGTCACAGTGTAATGGGTGTTCTTTTAAACGAGTACGCATGTCCATGGAGTTGAGCATAAACATCCAAAAACATCCAAAACTCGTATTTTGAATCTCGAGGAAAACATTTAAATCTGCATCAATAAATGAAACGTTAGTTTTTTATAATAACTTGTACTGGGGTCGTTTTCAATTTGTAGTCAATCTAGTGGCCATACAAACATTCACTCTGTTAGTCAGTTATTTAGAACAAACAATCCGATTAGTTACATCGTTCTTAGATCCAATTAAGACCAATATTAAATTTCAGCTTGTACAGTAATCACTGCTTTGTTTGCGGGTATAAATTGCAGACAGGCCGTGGTGAAAAAATCGCTGCTTTCTCATTCAATAATTTCTGGCATGATTGATAGGTCGGTTGTGGTTGTTTTGCATGATAGCTGATTAGAAGTGATGATTACTGTGTCAATATGATCTTGCGGCCATAAAAGAAACAAACAACATCAATGTGGCAAGATCTTCGGAAGGCAAACTTTATCCCAATTTTGAAAGTAGCCGTTTGGAAGAAGCCCTGGCCCCAATTTCTCGAAACTTCTTAAGTCCCTTATAACAGGATTAAGCTAATCTCACTATTTTTGTTGTTCTATAAAATGTGTTAAATTAACTTCTTCAAGAATTTTTAGAAATTATGTAGGAATAATCTGTATGATTATCAGAATAAACTATTTTTCATTTATCAAAATCCATTTTCAGTATATATTTTGGCTAATTGAAATAAGCGACTTAAGCCTGTTAAGCTTAAGAAGTTTCGAGAAATTGGGCCCTGCACACCTGATATTAACATTTAATACGTTCAATAAAAGAGTATTATTAGTACTGCCTTTTCATTCGGGAGGTCGTTTTCACCTGGAGTAGCCTTTTGCAAATAAAAGGTGTCTATTATGGTTGTTTGGCCCTACACTAATCTATGCGACAGGGTTTGTCCCTTAAGTTTCCATTGTTTCATTGACCAAGACTATATCACTTTTAAAACCAACATTTTATGAAGATAGCCAAAACTGATAAAACTATGTTCACCTTCAAATTGATAGAAGCACCAAATATACATCGAATACCCGGTAACAATAGTACGCTCTAGATACAATATGATAGCAAGTCAAAAGTTAGAATAGCATAAGGATGTATATCACGCCTCCAACATAAATGACGCAACGCCATTGGTCCGGAATGGTCACGCGGTGACCCCATATTTTTTCCATACAGGGTGACAATAATTATATCGTACCACAATGGCGCCTTTTTTCCGATTCCGATAGAAAAATGAAACATGTAAACAGGCTGTCAACGTTATATATACGTTACGGGGTTTGTATGTGACCCGATACGGGATATACGGGGCACAGGAATCAATATTCGGTATACGGTTTCCTTTGCCACTTATTTACCAGGGGCGTAGCTAGGCCGATGGTTCTAGGTGAGTTTTGAGATACCCCCCCCCCCAAGATTTCTTTCTGAATTAAAAGCAAAATGGTACAATTTGGAAGCATTCTAGGAGAGAGAAAAGGCGCATAATTACATCCATTTTATATGCACATTTCACACGCTAATTATATGCAAAGAATACAATAAAATCAAGCAATACATCCTTCATGCAGTTTAAATAAACACCAACCTTTCTTTGGTTGTAATAAAACAACCTTTTGAGTTGTTCAAAGTGTTTGAGTAGCTATACGTTTTTATGACGTTTTATGGTTAATTATTTTTTGACATTTTTCAAAATAAATTGTAGGGCCGGGCTACAAGTCCTATATGCAACTACGCCACTGTTTCCCAAATCGGGTCCCCTACTAACCCCGTAATAACTTACATCAAACCAATTCCTATCGTGTACGAACATGTTAACGTGTCCTTGTCTTTCAAATTTTCTGAAAATACAATTTTTAACTCCGCGCCAAATATTGACTATCATTCCCTGTACATGCGCTAACAGAGCTAGTTTGAATTTCCAATATTAAGTGAGGAGTTGCACAAAGACGAGCCGGTGCTTACTAGTGTGAGAATGATTCCGTTGTGCAGTTTTTTCACAATGCGCGCTCTAGCCTTGACAACATTTTTACTCTCTTGAAAACAAAACAAACTTTATGTAATGCTTCAAAAGATTTAGTGAATTCGTAAGCTGTGTTAATTGATAGCATAACGACCAAAGACAGCTAGATTGCCTTCTCGTTGTAGGCTCTATCGGGAAAACCAAACATCAAATATTTGGTTTTCCCGATAGAGCCTACAACGAGAAGGCAATCTAGCTGTCTTTGGTCGTTATGCTACCAAATATTTGATGTCGTGTTTGTTCATTGCTTGTTTTGCTTAATCCACTGTGTTCGGAAAAGTTTATAGAGAGTGGATGCATCATGGACAATAGATGGATATTCGCATTCTTCTTGATGTCTGTACCAGGCTTCATACAAGCCCAGGGTAAGACTTTTATTTTCCTTACTTATCCGTTCTGTTTCAAATGCCGTGTCTCTAACATGCGACTTTTGCATGTGAACAAACATGTTGTATGCGTTCCCAGTTTATAAAAAAATCATGACATCGTTCACATTTTCAAAAAAAGAAATGTTTTTTTACTACATGCAATAAAAAGTAAGTAATGAGGAGATGAAAGTTTTCAAAATTGACAATCAAAGACATGGGTTGGTCAAAACAATATTTTATAACATTTTCAAGATATAATTCAAGACAATATGGAGACGGAACGTTTGTCAATTTTAATCACTTGTCTATTACATACTTTAGCTACAAAATGGTATTCGAAATGTAAATTTTAAAAACGCCAAAAGTACAAATAATTAAAGCATTACTTCATATTAGTCCGACTTAACAAACATGTCTTGAATAAAAATATATTTTAGTGCTTATCAAAACAAGTTCAAGTTTACATTGAGGATCAATAACTAATGATAGATTATACTAATTATGATTATTTTAGTTTAAGATATTTATTTTGACAATTTGAAGCAGGCACTATTGTGTTTCAAACAATACGTATATGAAGCCGCGTATAGCAAAGATCGTGGTGATGACAATACGCTGCGACAGAAGGTTATTGGGTTTATTTGTTATTGCATTGCATGTAATTGGAGATTTAGGATAAAATACCTTTTATTCAAGTTTGAAGGAAGCAATCAGAAAGTTATTTCATTTGGGAGTATTTCATTGCATTATGATTTTACTTACATTTTGAAAAAATAAAAGCGTTACTAACGTTCCCTAGTCAACGAAATTTCAGGTCATTATATATTCAACAGTAATTAATGGTTAAAGCTGCACTCTCACAGATTGAACGTTTTGACAATTGTTTTATGTTTTGTCTTGGACCGAACCAATTTAGGCTAAATGCAAGAAAACCTGATCTGATCTTTTGTCAACAGGCTTATATCACTGGTTTGCAGATATTTACGCAGAAATTGGCCCATTCTAAGACAAAAAATAAATCAAGTTGTCAAAACGGTAAATATGTGAGAGTGCAGCTTTAAAGTTTTTAAGTATGAACATACAAAAATAAATAGTTTGGTACGACACAGTCGCATTACTATTATGTTGTGTTAATTCATTATAACAAGATTTAACAAATTGGTGGTCTACATTATATCGAGAAACCTGTCCACTTACTGGGCCACTGTTTACCGCTTCACCTGATTAAAATCAATAACTGCTGACTGCCGATTTAATTTATGAATGTATTTGAAACGTTGAGGAATACTGCCTTCTCATTTGACAAAATATAATGTTGACCACTTATCATATACGTGCAGGTTTGTCGAGGGTTACCAGACTATCATAACCTCTTTTTCATGTTCAATTTGTGTCCGATTATTTTTGAGATCTATACGCGAGTTTCTCTTTCTTCAAAAATACATCTGCGATGATAAAATAACATCAAGATTGCAATACGTGTGGTTAATATCATGCACGTGTAAATTACTGGTATCAATTTCTCGAAAGTTCTTAAGCTAACAAGCTAAAGAAGCGTATTTCGTTAAGCCAAATATCTTTCTTAATCTTGATATTTATTAATGAAAATAATTGATCGTGATTATTATTAATAATTTTAAAAACCCATATTCTCTTATGAATATAAATATATTTCAAACCATATTAAAACAACAATTGTGAGCCTTGCTAAATCTTGTTATAAGGGACTTTAGATGTTTCGGGAACGTGATATTTGTAAGCATATTTAGATATGCGTGGAGACTATAAGTATCTTCCATGGCCGAGAGTGTAAGATAGGCTCATTCCGATCAGAGCGTAGAGTGTTTTGCGGAAATTAGGTTTACCGAGTTTCCGCAAAACACCATGCGCTAGGGTCGAGATGAACCTATCTTATACGAGCGGCTTTGGTAGATGCTTTTTCTCCAACCTCAGTTAAAAAAAATAAGTAAAATTTTATTTTTTGCTGGAACTCTTTTGTGCTTAGTGAAAATAATTGCGTATGGATATGCGATAAATCGTGGTTGTCATGGATATGCGCGCAGTGATTCAGATTATGTTAATATTCAGATCGGTCTTTAAATAGTTCTAAGGAGAGTGAAGCATTATTTCTTCAAAGGTGCGGGAAAACTGTTTTATGGTGACAGTTGAAGCGAGAAATACTTAATAAGTATTCTAAATATTGCCATAAGACAAGAATTCCATGATGCTACAGACGACAGTCTTCAACAAGGGAGGTTATTACAATGTGGTGACCATTAAAAAGGAGTTCCATACGGGCATTTTATCTTCGCCCGTGGGCAAGATAATAATTTCTAGCATGGTTAAATTATTGGATCTACTTATCTGAGGTGGGAGAAAAGTCTGTCTATTTCAGGAAAAAAAACATTCAAAACCCATCAATATCTCAAAAAAGGACCTAGCTAATGGTATTAGATGTTGGATATAATCATATATTGAGATAATTAAGTTTTTGTCTGAATTTTCCGTTTGGGACATTTTTTACAGGAAAATAAAACGACATTATGTGAAAATTTACCTTTTCTTAAAAGGTTTAAGGATTAAGGATGTGTAAATTGTAAAATAATATTTTGCAACATTTTTTGCTCCATATTTATATATTTTATAAGTAAAACGGATTTTTTTTTCTTGTTTGTAATTGTGTGCGTGTGTGTTTATCAACACAAAACACGAAACTCTTGAAAAGCAAGCTAGCATTCTGAATGATTGATCCAAAATTGTATGTTAAAGGGACTAGACACCAGTTTAACAATGAAAGAAAACAAATTTATAAATCTGGCATAAAATTGATATCGCTGTGAACAACACATTGAATTTTAATCACATCGCCTACGACACATGTATCTTTCGCAGCTTTTGCGTATTTTCCAAATCCAAATGAACTGGGTTTGCCAACCACGTAAATCCCAGTTAATTTAAACATAAAATCGGATTATGTATCTGTACTAATCACGGGACCTTCATATGTTAAATTTACTCACTATAAACAGGGAAACCATTCTGCACTATTTTTAAACGGGTATGCTCAGCTGAGACAGCGTCAAAATATTATTTAAATCATGTAGAGTGATTGTATTATCGGCCTGATATATCTAGTTTAGACAATTCTAAGCTTGTTTTGTGGAAATAATGTTATTATTGATTTTCGGATCATCTGGTGTTTAGTCCCTTTAATATTGTGTTCATGAACATAAACATTTCATTTCTTTCTCAACAAAATATCCGAGCGTGTAGTCACCTTAACTTAATACAGCTTATATCCATATTCTACTCTTTCTTATTTCATGTTTTGAAGTATTTGTTCATTCATGGTCGTGTTTATAAACGTGGTTATGGATACGATGTGCTATACGTCCTCATAAACTATTTGTTCTGCATTCGGAACACCTCGGCAATCTTTATCGAAAGCAACCTCGGATGTATATGCTGGTACCTCAGTTGAAGTAGTTCGTGATTTTTTTTAAATATAGTGTTTTAGCTTGTATTTATTGATCTATGTTTAAATTGATTGCCAGTGAAATGTAGTATTCCAAACATAATTAAGATTTCCAAGAGTAAGCCATTAGGTTAACTGCTAAATTAAATATCTACGCGATCTACTTGCAGCGGACTTAAACATACCGAGTTCTGAGTATGTTAACCGTCCAAATACATCCGCAGTTGTTTTCGATAAAAATGGCCGAGGAGTTCCGAATGTCTGTTCCGTTATTTTCTGCTTCCGGCAATGAGTAAATATACTATTTTAGAAGCAAAATAAGTATATCCGATTAATGATTACTAATAAAAAATACATTATCATTATCGTTTTGAAACAAACGATTTTATCTGATAAAGATTCGCTGGGGCAGAACTTAGTAACACAAACTTCTTCTTTTCAATATATACAGTTTTTGAAGCAAGTTTATCCGATCGATGAATGCTTATAAAAATAGATAACATTATCGTTTTGACAAACGATTTCATCTGATATAAATTAGATCGATGGAAGCACTATTTAAATAGTGATACAATAGTCTTCTCTTAATTTACAACACGGCAGTTGTGAACCTATAATGGTTTATACTGATGACTGAAATGTTTAATTTCTACGAAATTGATTTTCCACTACTTGGTTTGTTTGAGATATTCCCAGTGAATTATTCATATCAATTTGCTTGGGAAAATGTACATGCATAGATTACCCTATTATGCACAATTTAATACTGAATTAGGCGAAACCTTGATAAGAGAGATACATCAATTTGTTAGAAATGCGCAAGTAGAGATTAATGTGTGTATACCACGTGATAAAAAAGGTCATAAATGCTACGTTGGAAGTCACCATTTTAAATGAAACATAGCACATTCTATGCCGCTTACACAGCCCCCCCCCCCCCCCACACACACACTTAGGTCTTTTACTAGAGTTTGATAGAGAGTCTAACAAAAACGCCGCTTGATGGAGCACTGTCAACACGTTATTTTGCCCTTTGTTTAATTTAAAATTGCGAAGAAGAAAAAAGTTATCTTTGTTTGAAGTTTCCATTCGAAGCAAAATATGCCTTCTGTTATCTTCTTGCATTTATGACGCTATTTATCACGTGGTATACATACACTGGAAATATGATGTCGGTTCTTCATGGAGGAATATTAGGCCATACCAAATTGCTTTTATGTTTAACGTCGATCCTTCTTTATAAAATCTTATCTAGCTATATTTAAAACAAGGATATCCCGATCACTTGTTAGATAGTTTTTCACTGCAAAATGAATTCGTATAAAAACTTGTTTTAATTGTGTTACTCATTGGAGTCACACATAATGTATGGTGACATATAAATGCCGTAAGATTATAAGTATCTTCCATGGCCGAGAGTGTAAGATAGGTTCATCCCGACCCGAGCGTAGGGTGTTTTACGGAAACGAGGTTTACCGAGTTTCCGCAAAACACCATGCGCGAGGGTCGGGATGAACCTATCTAACACGAGCGGCTATGGTAGATGCTTTTTCTCCCACCTCAGTTAATCAAAATGAAGTATAAATGTATTTTTTTGCTGCAACTCTTTTGTGCGTAGTGAAAATTAATGCCTATGGAGATGTGATAATTCGTGGTTGGCATGGATATGCGAGCAGTGATTCAGATCATGTTAATAGTCACATCGATCTTTAAAAAGTTCAGAGGAGAGTGCAGCATTATTTCTTGAATGGTACTTTAAAACTCTTTTTTGGTGCCATTTGAAGCGAGAATAATTAATTAGCATTATAAATGTTGCCACAAGACAAGGTTTCCATGATGCTACAGACGACGGTCTTCAACAAGGGAGGTAATTGTGTGCTGACAATTAAAAAGGAGTTCCATACAGTTACTTGTTTAATATTTCCCCATGGGCAAGATAAGAATTTCTAGCATGGCCATTTTTTATCTACTTATCTGAGGTGGGAGAAAAGAATTTTAGCATGGTTAAATTTTGAATCTACTTATCTGAGGTGGGAGAAAACCTATTAACGTTCGCGAATTGTTCCGTGTTAACCACTTATTTTTTCGCAATAATTATTTAGCTAACTAGTTAATATTCGCGAAACAATTTCGGTAAGATAAATGTCATAAGACTAAAAACAGACTTGAAAGTGCCCAGAACTGCCACCTATTACCTTGTTTAGCTGTACAACACTAACGGGTCAACTAGTTATGATTTGCGAATGCCACTTAATAAGTAACATACTAACTGGTTAACTTAATAAGATTCGTGTTACCACTTAGCTATAAATGCATTCCATATTCAGGCGCTAACAGAATGCTTTCCATATTCAGGCGCTAACAGAATGCTTTCCATATTCAGGCGCTAACAGAATGCTTTCCATATTCAGGCGCTAACAGAATGCTTTCCATATTCAGGCGCTAACAGAATGCTTTCCATATTCAGGCGCTAACAGAATGCTTTCCATATTCAGGCGCTTACAGAATGCTTTCCATATTCAGGCGCTAACAGAATGCTTTCCATATTCAGGCGCTTACAGAATGCTTTCCATATTCAGGCGCTAACAGAATGCTTTCCATATTCAGGCGCTTACAGAATGCTTTCCATATTCAGGCGCTAACAGAATGCTTTCCTTATTCAGGCGCTAACAGGTTATCTTAACGTTATGATTTGCGAATGCCACTTAATTAATAAGTAACATACTAACAGGTTAACGCAATAAGATTTGTGTTACCACTTAGCTATGAATGCTTTCCATGTTCAGGCGCTAACAGGTTATCTTAAAATTATGGTTTGCGAAGTCCACTTAAATAGTAACATACTAACAGGTTAACGTAATACAATTCGTATTACGATTACGGCAGTTTTTTTGCCACCACAATAATGCATTGTATTTTGAAATTCAAGTACAAAGTATAAAGCATGTTGTTTACACTTTATTTTACACATATGGAATAACAATTAAAGGATAGAAAAAATATTCGGCAAGATCGTTGATCATATAAAACCCATTTTTGTATGGCTATGATGTTGCCACAACATTAATGCTAATAAAACTTATGTTATGTTATGTATGTTATAAAATGTGTTGGTATTTTTATCGGGAAGCCCAAAGCCCTAACCTATCCGTCAGCGGACGTTAAACAGAGAAAGAATCTGGTATGGCTGTAAATAGAATATCTGGTTTTAACGATTAATAGAGGCGGGTATTGATTATGTTTTGCAAATCAAGCAATCGCTCTCAATGCCTTGGAAATAATTTCATGCATAAAATAATGAATGGCTGTAACCAGTGTGAATGCGTCGATATGTTAGTGTTATCTCTCCATAGAGTTTCGTTTGTAACAGCGCATTATTTAGACTATCTGCGCTTAGACCGCAAACTCCTAACAACTATTTATTTTCATGTCGGTTCTAATTATGCACCAGTCAATTGTAACCACGGCCCCCCAGGTCCGAGGGGTATACCGGGGATAGCCGGGGAAAAAGGCCGTGTTTTTACTTTCCAGGTGGCCCCGCAGGGCCGGGTGACCGCGGTGGTTTTGTCATAGCGCCAAATTAAGCCGAGATTGGACCTTATATAGAGTCTCTAGGGTGCGGGGGCATTTGGCCAGGGTTTAACCATCAGTTCGTCCCCGCCTACCCGGGGTTGACTGGACCGAAAGTCAAAGTCCCGCCTATTCCCCGGACCTGGGGAGCCGTGGTTACAAATGACTGGTGCATTATGAGAGTGAGATTGTGCGCTCAAACTAGTTAAAACATCCAGTAAATTTACATTTTATTGACCGTTCCAAGGCGCTACCTAAAATTCCTTGACAAACACCCCGAGCTTTTATATATTATATAACAGACAGACAGACAGAGTTGTTTATTTTCGTAAACATGTTAATAACAGTTTCTTGACAAAATATGATATGTCGAATAATAATTAGTATGGTCACAATGATACATGGCAAGGTAAGAAGGAAAAGCGAAAAAAAAACAAAAAAAAACAGATAAAATATAATATGGATGATTATTTTTATACAAATGGTAAACATTCAATATGTAGTGTGATGTTTATCGAGTTTTGTCCATGTTTCTGGTTTGTGATTGTTTGTTTGTGTGTTCTATGTCTTTGGCGTTGACCCTGTGCCATGAAACGGGGTTTATGTTTTAACTTTCGACTACTGTACCTGTTTCTGTAGTTTTACATATAAATAATAATCCATTTTGTTGGTGTCAATGCGCTCTTTGTCTAGCAGACTGACGTCAAAGCCATCAAAAAAAGGTTAGTTGCATTGAAGTCCGAGTATGAGTTCGTACTTGTTCGGCTACTACCGCGCTGTACTTTGTATCCCGGCGTTTTAAGTTTAAGCAGAATAAAACGTTTTTTAGATCGCTATATTTATCAGATAGGTTTTGGTCAAAAGGATTGAGGCTCTGGAAGAAAAGTAACATAATACACTGTTATCACATTAGAGATAAGCTCAAGAATTTATAAAAAATCATTGCCGACCGCAATTGCCCAATCTCCTAATTGAAGCCATTATGACCTTTCGTGACCCAGAATTTTTAAGCAACCTATTTTTAATGGTGTATTTTTATATCATTTTTATGAGATAAAATAAAACAAACATGATTGTCTGAATGTTAGTCTAGTGGTATGAATTGCGTTGCTAATGCTTCGAATTATATTATATGTTTGGTATAAACGAACAAAGTATCTATTCATTCTATGAATTGTAAATGTATAATAATGAGCCCGCTTCTGCCGATGTAAGTTCCTAGTGATACATTATAGAATACGCTAAATCACTGAGGGCGGCAGTCGGTGTTTCGTAGAAATTCGTTGATAGTCGATTGACAAGCCATCGATGTTTTATTGATCCGAAACTAACTTGTTGGTTTTGGGCGGAGCAAAGGTCACGACCATTCAATGCTTCTAAACATACCTTGGTAGGCATCGTTGCTATACCTTACACTTCTCTGTGAAACGTATAAGAATGTCAATAAACCCAAACCAGAGTCAATGAGTTTTCTGATATTATACGAGTGAGAATTTTCTTCTGAAGCAAACCAAATTTGAAACTGTGTCGAGAATAGAAGTAGATAAAAGAGTCAATATAAGCATATTACATTTCTGATCTGGTCAAACAACTTATCCTAATACATATATACGATAGTTGTTTTTCAGTACGAAGCCAGGCTTTGTATTTATCAAGATCAATATAGTTACGCAATTTGAATTGAACATTTCAAAGAGTCACCTATAACGGTTCATTTCAATTTGTAGATATGGCCGGATCGTATTCCAAACAAAAACGTAAACTTTTGAAAAGAAAACAAAGGGTATGAAAAACGGAGCCTTGAAAATACTTCAAAACAAGTCAGCATGACACAAAAGTTATAT
Organism: Mya arenaria; assembly: GCF_026914265.1. Lineage (NCBI taxonomy): Eukaryota > Metazoa > Mollusca > Bivalvia > Myida > Myidae > Mya > Mya arenaria. The sequence continues at coordinate 41,736,406 of NC_069122.1, read as the reverse complement.
GAAATCATAGATCAATATAAAATTACTATTTAATAAGCTGAAAACCTTTATAAATACTGTTCCAAAATTTGAATTGGATTCTTAACGGAAAATACATTCCCCGAGATTATTGTATTAAACATTATCGGGGGCGGGGGACCCTCGATCCTTCCCATATTTAAAAGTTAGAGATGTATGTCCAAATTAACGCCCCGAAGTTACGCCATTCTAACTCCAAACCTGCAAACCCAAATAATTTGCTGTGTATTTAAGTGCAAACAACCAGGAAGTAAATTAAAATTTGCGTTAAAACGCAGAATTGAACAAAAACCCATTAAAATAGATGTACTATTTTTTGACACACGTTTCAAGGGTCTCGTTCACATTTTAAAAGGTCAGACATCGATCAATTACATTCATAATATATGACTTTTGATTGACAAGTCTTTTTGACAGGCGCACGGATTTATTTTAAAGCTGATTAATGCAATTTAGGAGGGTCTTACACTAAGTTGGATAGTCGCTGCGCTCCATAACGCTCCGCTCCCTTAGTATTCTTATTCACGAAAAAAATATTAACCTATACTAAGGCCACACCAAATTAATGTTTTGTTCCGTGGATTTACCTCTCCTATTTTTTTTTGAAAAATGTAAAAAAATATTTTAATTGTTTTTGTACGCCCGCGTCTATGATTTTATAATATTATGATAATATTAATAAGTTTAAATTAAATTAATTGAATAAATAATGATGCAATAAAACACGTATCTGATACTGGTAGCTGTAATATTGCGTTATTATTGATTCTTTTTGGATGGAAGTCGGAATGATGAACAATGACTCAATAAAGTATTATTTGATTCAAATCATAATTCAAGTGACCAGAATTTTACTCATGATGTCGATGCTGAAGAAGACAGCATCTCTTGAAAAGAACATGGTTTATTGTTTGTTCCAAATTGATGTATTAAAGTCATTTTTTACCAAATGAACAAATATATTTTCACAAATAATGATATTCACACTGGTGCGGATAGACCAAAAATAGGTATGCCTATCCTAAGTTTATCACCTTAATTTATGTATGTATGTATGTATTTCTTTAGACCTTGCGGTCAAGGATAATCCGTGAAAGTGCAAGCACTTATTTCCAACGGGGTCCTTTGTTTTTGCTGAAAGGACAGCACGCTGAAGAGACAGTGGTGGGATACAAGGAAGTCCGGGTGCGATACCCTAGCTCTTTTTCGAAGAGACCCCTTGGTTCTTTTATGCGCTCGGTGTAAAGCACCGATATACGGGGCACAACTTTCCTGGGTTAAACCAGTACTGAGTACACCACTACTAACCTTTAAATGCCGAGCGCCAGGCAAAGGAGCTACTTGTACCAATTTTTAACGTATTTTGGTATGACGCGGCTAGGGATCGAACCTACGACCTCCCGCTTCGTAGGCGGATGCTTAACCACTAGGCCACGGAGATGGTTATTTTTTCTTTACAGCATAATCCGGGATTATAAAAACATTTCACTGGCCATAAAAGTAATTTGAACATACCCTTGTACTTTTTATTTAATAAGCACATGCCATTGCATTTACTGTGATACTCAACAAAATTAAGTCAAGAAATTTAAATTGTTATGGAGTCTGATGATGCCAGTGTGAAACATCATTTTTTACACATCCGAGTTCAATCTTAATGAATGTCTAAAAACAGTTGCAAAGATGTTAAAGTTATTCAGGTAGACTTATATAGGTCGTTTCAAACATGTTGATCTTTATGTTTAATTGGTACTCACGAGTATGAAACAAGTAAGAAACGATGATGAGAAACGAAGTGCTTAAGGTGAGCTATTGTGATCGCCCTGTGTCCGTTGTCGTCGTCCGTCGTCAACAATTTGACTGTTAACACTCTAGAGGTTAAATTTTTACACAATCTTTATGAAACTTGGTCAGAATGTTACCCTCAATACAATCTTGGACGAGTTCGATATTGGGTCATCTGGGGTTAAAAACTAGGTCACGAGATAAAATTAAAGGAAAAGCTTGTTAACACTATAGAGGCCACATTTATGACTGTATCTTCAGGAAACTTGGTCAGGATGTTAATATTAATAATCTCTAGGCCAAGTTTAAATCTGGGTTATGTGCTGTCAAAAACTAGGTCACCAGGTCAAATTTAAGGAAAAGCTTGTTAACAATCTAGAGGTCACACTTATAAATGTTTCTCCGTGAAAAATGGTCAGAATGTTTATATTAATAATGACTTAGTCAGGTTTGAATCTGGGTCATGTGTGGTCAAAACCTAGGTCACCAGGTTAAATAATGGGAAAGGCATGTTAACACTCTAGGGGCCACATTTATGACCATATGTTCATGGAACTTGATCAGAATGTTATTCTTGGTGATCTTTAGGTAGAGTTTGAAACTGGGTAATCAGAGGACAAAAACCAGGCCACGAGGTCAAATCAAAGAAAAACTTTGTAAACATTGTAGAGGTTACATTCTCTCTTTGATCACCATGAAACTATGTCAGAATGTTTGTGTTTATGAAGTCTATGTCAAGTTTGAAACTGGGTATCCTGAATTCAAAATCTAGGACACGAAGTCAAATCATAGAAAACATTGTTAAACACTGTTGAGGCCATATTTTCTACTTAATCTATATGAAACCTGGTCAGAATGTACTTATTACAGCAAGGTAAAGTTTGCAACTGGGTCATCCGTGATATTAAAAAAATCATCCGTGATATTAAAAAAAAACCTTGGTCACTAGAAAGGATCTAAGTAATATCTTTTAATTCCAGCAGGTATAAATGTTTTGATTCCATACTTCATGATTATGTGCAGATTTATTGAAAATATACTCTGTAATTTAGTAAAAAAAAAAAAATTCCACGATGTTGTCAAAAGTATGTATAATAAGTTTTCAATGTTTCGTGCATTTTCATGCAGAACAAGTGTTTTAATACTCTCTGCTTAAATACATTCTGAATTAAATGAAACAATTTTCATGTTTATACTCGAACCATAACAAGAACAGAAAATAAAAATGTACAAACAAAGACAAGTATGCATCCTTTTAAAGGTAGCAAACCACCAGACTGACATTTCAAATTCTCTAAAACTGTAATACCTTCAACTTTAATATTTAACATGTAGCATTGAAAACTAGTCCTTAATTTGTTTTAATTAAGTCCCCTCTCGTTGCACTTTCCATCGCCCTGAAAAACACTTATTTCCCCCCCCCCCCTGTCACATTTGGCCTCGCCCTGAAAACACTTATTTCACACTTGAATTGGATCAGGTGAGCGATACAGGGCCTTCATGGCCCTCTTGTTTTATGTTACTACAGTACCTGTATACCATTTTAAAGACAATAAGATTTCTTATTGAAAATTATATGTATGTTTTTGTTTTGTTTTACATGTTCAAAAAGTATGTCTATCTAACATCAAGACAATGTTCATTTTCATACTCAACTTTGTACATAACCAATACATGTACAACTTATTTCTTCGATGTTTTGAAATTTTAAATGAAATCTTTCTTCATACTCATAATTTCCTTCATCATTTAAGTTTTCTTTAAGTGTGTATATTAGAAATGAGCAGCGGAATGATGCCGTTTACTTTTTCTGGCCTTATGTGCCCAGCGACACTTAATTGGTCCTGGCTATTTGAAAATAAATAATTATCTTTTCGCTAACAATGAATACAAAAGCAAAATTTGAAATCTTTTTGATCAAGTTATTCAAATAAATCCAAGCCCTCAATTGCAATGGTAATACCGTAAAATAAAACAATTGAGTTATCCAAGCAAATTCCAAGAGGACGGCATAATCGTATGAATAAATTAGAAAGGGAACTTAAACTAGTATATGAATTTGATAGTCAAGCCAAGAATGAAGAAAGTACAATGCAAATCAACTTAATTGAATCAGAAATATAGGATAAATATAAACATTATAGGAGCTCAATTGCGTGCAAAAGTAGACTTCATTGAAAACGGTGAAACTAAGGCTCAAAATATTTTCTAAATCTAACAAAATCAAAATAATGCAGAAAATTTAAAAATTCAATATAAGTCGACGGCGCAAGAAGAGGTTATTTTTATACAAATTTGTACACTACTGAATTTAAAATGACGGTGTAGAATACAACCAATATATAATACTGTCAACTTAGAATCAAATGCAGCGCTGAAAAATGCGAAGAAGCGATAACTTTCGAAGAAGCGACCGCAGCACTAAATGACTTGAAGCTTTACAAATGTCCAGGTTTTGATGGAATTACTGTAAAGTTTTATAAAACATTAAGGGATATTATCGGTTACCGGGTTGTCTTTACATGAAATGAAAGTTACAAAAAAAGTTAATTGTCTTTTTCCCTGAAACAAGCAGTCTTTTCTTTATAATACATAAATTGGAGACCCCGAAAGCCTTGAAAATTGGCGTCCAATATCAATTTTAGATATCGATTATAAACTAGGTTCAAATTAAAACACTTGCTATTAGTTTTACTTGAAATTAAAAGTCTCGATCAACAATATAAAGAATATGAATATATACAGATTGATGAGTGACGTTACAATTCTTAAGTAATTGCCAACCAGTTATCGATTGGTTGTTTTCACATTGAAATCGAGTCATTGACCATTGACATACTGGCTGGCTACTTTGCATATGAATATATGTTAACAAAACATTCAATGTGTGTATATGTTTTAACATCAGTTTAATAGATGATGTAATCTAATTACAATGATCTTTTTTCAACCAGAAAAAAGCCACTCAAGTATATATATATTGATTTTAAACAAGCGTTTGATACAGTGAAATGACCGTTTATGTTAATTTTCTGACTAAAGTTGGTTTCTGTAGCTTTTCGCATAAATATTCAAAATTATTTAATAAAATAGGTTTAACTCTTTATTATAATATAACATCCAAAATAACAAATCATGGATGGATATCTGATTCGTTTCATCTACAATGTGGGTTTCGGCAGGGCTGTCTCCTCTCTGCTGTACTTTTTATTATAGTTTTTGAAGGTCTATCAACCCAACTGAAATCTATAGAAACGTATAAAGGTATGAACGTACACGAAACACGGCTACATGTTATTGATCAGCTTGCAGATGACACTAATTTATTTATAAAATAAATCGCTTTAAGGCAGGTCATTTTCCAGATAAAGAGAGAAGACCACGCTAGGTTGTTGACAATTTTGAGGCGTGGGTGGGGTAAAACAAATCATCAGTTAATCTATTTATAGTTTTGATAATTTTCTTGGAAGTCCGTATTAATTACAAAGTCAAACAGTTTAAAAATATGTTTGATGGATAAACAAATCGAATTTGTGTTCGAGCAGTTGTTTTCGTCTGTGATTTGTTTTGAATGAAAGCACATGTTCGAACATTCAGCTTCAAAGTTGAAGTTCAATTTTTGAGAACATTTTCTTGTTCAAAGGTGATGTGTATAATTTTGAACAAAAAAATGTTACTACAATGGATTTTAAAAGATATTTAGTTCATAAAGAGAATATTTTGACTTCTTAGTTTGCAGGGAAAATATCAAATTGATATTTCATTTTAGCATGAAAGAAAATGGAAATAATGGTACTATATAATCCATGAGTCATTTGTCGACAGCAAAGTCAAACATTTTATAAAATTAAATTGTTACATAATTTTGTTGCAACTAATTTTAATTTATTCACTTTGATATTAAAAGATTGTCCTTTTAAATTATTTGTTGTAATGAAGTAGAGGATTATATACACTTTTTATCCAATGTTCGACATTAACCAATGTTTGATCGACCATTAGTGCTTTGTTTTAAAAAAAATGTGCTTTTGTACGTCAACTTAATGAACAAAGAATTTGACATTGACCCCTACAAAAATGCACCAATTCTTCTTTCTGTCCCCGGCAGTTCACATATGATAGCTACCGTGAATTGTTTACATGGAACACCCTGTTTTAACAAGTTGCATCGGAGCTTTCTTCGTTTTCTGTGAACCTTTTCTCCCCCCACGCAAATCGAATTTATTTATGTTACGGGGTCATTATTATGTATAGATCTGTGTGCCTTTGTTTTATGTGTTATATGATTTAGTTATTATAAGTTTACACCATTTATTGTTTTCCCTACAATTAATGTCCACTATTATTTTCATTCTATCCACTATTTCCATTTCCTCTCTGTTATTAATGTCTTTCCTGTTTAACCATAACTAATCTGCTTTCACTTTTTATATTTTACTCTTTCAATTACCACAATTCGTAATCGTAGTTATCTTGGTTCGGATGGAGGATTTCTCCCTGTGCATGGCATTCTTCGATGAAAGTCTTTCATGAGAAATACAGCTGTATACAACATTGATATGAATAAAGTTTTTCACAGGTTATCTTTTGGCTGGTTGACCAATTAAAACTATTTGATTGGTTAATTGTTATTATAGTTGTAAAGTATTTACCAATCAACAAACATTTGAATGTCTGAAACGGTCTTAGTTTAATGGCAACATTAAAATTCTTTACATCGCTGATGACAATGCAGCCAAGGCTATAACAATAATCTCATTTTTCTTCCTTTAAAAACATTACAAATTTAACATTAGAGATACGCTGAGAGATAGCAGTTCGTGGCGAGGCCGACAGTGTTTATGCTGATGCTTCTAGCTCAGTGCCTGTGGAAGTCTGTGCCCTATACCTTAAGCGGAAAGATACCGCACTGACCCGTGTAGGTCAGGTTGATGGCAGGGTAAAGCATCCACGTCTGTCGCTCCTGGCTGTTACTTACGCTTGCAGAATAAGCGATTGGTAATCAAACACAAACTGTAGCTCCCGACAAAAGGCAACACATGGTTTTGCATGATACGGCAAAGTCTACGCAGTGTCTATGCCCCTTACAAAATAATTCAAACAACGTTATAATTAATATAGTTCAGATAATTCAAATACGTTAAAATGCTATCAAGGTAGCAGTTTAGAATTACACCATAAAACGTTAGTTAAGAATTACACCATACAACGTTAGAAGTATATACGTTGGCATAGCATAGCAAAACATTTCACTAGTGTGCACGTTGACATTTCGACAGTACCACCTGTTTTGTATTTTCTTTTAAAATCCTGCTTTTGGCGTCTAAGCATGGTAGGATCTTCTTTTACATCGAAAAGGCCACTTCAAAACATTTGCAAACGACTGTGAACGGTATTTTGGGACGTTATCATAAAAAAATTGGTCAAATGCGTGCACGTTGGCATGCTGTGTTTCCAAGATAGTGTTTGAATGTTCTCAAAAAGTAAAACGCTCTGAAAGACAAAAACATTTTCGGAAAGCTTTTGAATTGGTGCAGTCGGCACGCTAGGTCTCGAATTTGGGAGCGAATTAAGAAGGTAGAAATACGCAAATAACTTACCTGATGAGTGCACTTTTGCCATACTTCCTGTGTGTACGTTACCATGTGTGTGTCACGTGTTAAAATTGTTTTCCCCACACTGATGTTAATTTTTTAAAGCTGACCTTGATTTCAATAGTTCTGAAAACATCATGTACACGCCATTAATTAAAACCAAAAAAACAACAAGATTACAATAATTCTAATAGAATTGACTTTATGAAAGTCAGACGATGTTAAGTTTATGGCTAATTTCAAACAAGGGGAGAGGACTGTGTGAGGTGTGGTTTAGCTAAACTATATTTTACTGAAGGCAGTTTCGCAACATCATGTTTAGACTATTACTTTCGGGTAGTTTATGATAGTAATCGATCGATAAATTTAAAAAGGGTAGGAAGGTATTCATTTGTATACCGCTTCTCATGATGTGGTGTGTTGGGAATGCTGTAGAATTTACACAAATAATAAATACACAGTTTCGTCGCACAAATTAACAATGTCATGAAAAGACGAAATGCTGTCTCTGTTATACAATGCTTAAATAAATTTAAAAAAAATGCATTTGTATTGCTGTATTGTTTAGTTCATTGCTGTATTGATCGGATACCGGGTACTGAATTTGGGTAAAGCCAAAATGTACTTGGCCTATGTGGCCATACCTACTACAATTTGAAGTACATTGTCAAGTATTATTAAGATCTTTTGTTGTTGTTATTATTCAACATTATTTTCTGTGTTTCAGTTGCCGATGACATTTGTGTTCCCAACAATCCCTGCCGACCGCCGGCAGACTACAATTGTAGCACAATCAACTTCGGGTATCAATGCCTATGCATCAACATACCATGCCCAAGTAAGATATACTACTGTAACTTGATACATAAGGAATAATTATTACACATAATTTATCAAATAACATGTATATACACAACTAGTATAACATGCAAGTTATGTATAGTTTCCACCCAAGGGGATGGGTGTTGCATCTGTTTTATACCCTATTGTCCACAGGGACATGGTGTGCTGTTATGCCACACCCCTTGTAACGACCACAACCACAACCCCTCCACCTCCACCCCCCCCCCCCAAAAAAAAAAATAATAATAAAATAATAATAATAATAATAATAATAATAATAATAATAATAATAAATAATAATAATAATAATAATAATAATAATAATAATAATAAAAAATATAAGGCAACCATGCGTCATTACTCCAAAGGCCGTACTGCAGCCGCAAGTTTTCTGTCTTTATAAATTCAAATCTGATGCCGTGTAGCTACCCTAACATTCCTGACACTATGGATATCCACTTTATATATTTTAACGAGTGAGCACAAAAGGCGGTGGAAAAAGTTTTCTTTTAGAAGTTTTAAGATAGAAAAAAACAACAACAGGCAAAGCAATCTTTTAAAATGGAAAAATTAATGTTTGAAAGTATGGACTGAGATACCATTATTATGCATTCAAACAATTTAGAAAAGCTCATTCATGAATTAACAGATATGTTTGATTCTCATTATAAAACACCCAAGTGTGTACATTGGACTTTAAATAACTAAATTGCAATTCCAAAAAAAAATAATTCCATATCAGTTTGGCAATCTAGTCGTTAAGGCTGCAATTTATTGTATCATAGTTTCCCTGTGATCAAATACCTACTTTATTGGCTCATTCTTTTTGCTAGGATAAGTGGGGTAATATACAAACCTCTTTTATACATTGAAGCGTTCTTACATCATAGCAAGCCCAAATAATTATTGTTGACATTCTTATCAGGGGCTTGTAACCTAGGATACACAAGTAAGATCTGGTCACAATTTCTCAAAACTTCTGAAGCTCAACGGGTTTAAGTACCATTTTTCAATAAGCTAAAGTATAAACTTCAATTTGATTTAGATAAATGAAAAAAAGTTCCTTATAATAGTCATGAACAGAAAAAATTATAAAGTCTAAAAATTCTTTACAAATTTTACGCAAATTGTAGAGAAACAAGAATATTGAGCTACCAGGTAAGTTTAAACCTGTTATAAAAAAGTTAAGAAGTTTGAGGAAACTGTTGACTAACATACAAATCTATTTTTGTGATCCCGAAATATTTGAAATCAGAGATAATAATCAAAGGCTAAGTGTGTCTTGGTAACTCGTGCAGAAATTACCAATACCTAGACATGGACATTACTGAAAATTTCCTTGGAATTTTACAAGAAAAAATCTTGAGAAAATCCCAGGAAGTTCATGGTTTCCTGGGAACCAGGTGCAGTATAAAAACAGGAATTTTTCAGGAACTCCAGGACTGAAATCTCTTCAAAATATCATGTGTCCAAGATTTCCTCAGGAATTACCCAGGATCTCAGGAAATTCCTGGAACCAGGAACTACCTGAGAATTACTTTGGACCAGGAACTTCAGGAACTTCCTGAGAACTTCTTTAGGCCCAGGAACTTCCTGAGAATTTCTGGAGACTGGGCATTTCCTAAGAATTTCTGGAGACAAGGACATTCCTGAGAATTTCATGAGGCCAGGAACTTCCTGAGAATTTCTTGAGGACCATGAACTTTTCTTGGGACAAGGAGCTTCCTTGGAATTTCTTAAGGACCAGGAGCTTTCTGAGATTTGCTTGGGACCAGGAACTTCCTTAGAATTTCTTGAGGACCAGGACCTTCTCGAGAGTTTCTTTTGACCAGGAACTTACTGAGAATTTCTTTGGACCAGGAATTTCCTTGGAATCTTTTGAGGACCAGGAACTACCTTAAAATTTCTTTGGACCAGGAACTTCCTGAGAATTTCTGGAGCCCAGGAACTTCCTGAGAACTTCTTAGGACCAGGACATTCCTGAGGATTTCTGGAGACCAGAAACTTCCTAAGAATTTCTTGGGACTAGGAACTTCCTTGGTATTTCTGGGGGACCAGGAAATTTTCTTGGGACCAGGAACTTCCTGAGAATTTCTTGAGGACCAGGAACTTTTCTTGGGACTAGAAACTTTCTTGGATTTTCTTGAGGACCAGGAACTTTTGTTGGGACCAGAAACTTCCTGAGAATTTCTTGAGGACCAGGAACTTTTCTTGCGACTAGGAACTTCCTTGGAATTTCTTAAGGACCAGGAACTCGCTGATAATTTCTTGGGACCAGGAACTTCATGAGAATTTCTGGAGACCAGGAACTTCCTGAGTTTTTTTAGGCCAGGAACTTCCTGATAATTTCTTGGGACCAGGAATTCATGAGAATTTCTTGAGACCAGAAACTTACTGAGATTTTTTGGGACCAGGAACCTCCTGGGAATTTCTAGAGACCAGGAATTTTCTTTAGGGAGGTAATTTTATTCCTGTCCAAGAAAAATACAGGAGTTAGTGCACTTGGGTTTGATTCCCGGCCTGGGTGCATGTGAGTTTGGTTTGTGGTCACCAAGTCGGACAAGTTGGTTTTCTCCGGGTACTCCAGTTTCCCCCACAACACGTACAAAATCACACACTTGTGCAACATCGTGCCAACTAGAGTAATTAATGTAAGTTGCAATAGCTTGTTTCACAATCGTTGTAAAATTATATAAGTTAAAACCAAATTAAGGCTTGTGGTGTGTTAAGTTGAGGTTAAGACTGAAGCCCGACCAGTATCATTATCAGGGGCGTAGCCAGGCTTTACTGAATGTTCGGCACGAAAGCGGGCGGCTGTGGAAGGGGGAATATTCCTGTAGCCGGTTGGGGGATCGGGGGCCTCCTCAGGGAAAAAATGGAAAATGGAACTACCTTGTTGAGCTCTGAGTTAAGCTTAGCCTTTGACTTTGATGCCATTTTTGTACATAATTATCTTTTTCATTTTTCAAATTGATGTTAAGCACATGCGTAAATGCGTAACGCTGACTGCGTCCCTGACTATTCATTGCTAAAACATTACAATTATCTCCCTCAATTTTGATCGGGAACGGAGTTTTTTATGCATATTAAGATCTTATGTTTCAAATCTTCCTTTTCAGATCCATGTGAGCCTAACCCTTGCACAAATGGTAGATGTGACACCAATGTAAATGACTACACGTGTAGCTGTCGGGATGGCTACATTGGGCGCAATTGTAGTATAGGTACATAATTACTTATACTTGGTGTTTATAGTTATATATTTTTATAATCACTGTCTTGCCATTATGTTAGTGAGTAACAGAACAAGTTATGGAATTCTTACGGCATTGATGTTTAATAACCGAGGTATGTAATTTAGCTGGCAAATTTGCTGTGATATATTTGTCACCGTTGGACTATCTCTCTTAAATTTTGATTTTCATTTTACTAGACTTTAATTTTATATCCAATTTTAGCTTTTATTGTCGGTTTAAATCACTTGAAAGGCTTCATAATAAATGATCTTTTAATGATGCACTATTTTGTTTAATGACGTCATTTTAAAGTTGTGCAATGAATACTTGATCTGACTCGACATCAGCAGAGTGGAATACAGCCGTATTGCACTTAAATGGAAGAAGGACTACCATATTTTGAGATATATATTGCATCTGGATTTATGGTATATAATAAAGATATGTACAATGTTAATAATACATAGAAAATACATATCTTATTTTTTTTAATTCTACAGACGTAAACGAGTGTGCTTCGCTTCCCTGTGAGAACGGTGGCACGTGCACCGACCTTCTGAATGAATACAGATGCTCTTGTGCTGCTGGTTATACAGGACCCAACTGTCGAATCAGTAAGTTTCAATCGTTGAAAAATGGTGCATAGATGGTTATACGTGATTACATGGCAGAATGCACATGATTCTGACAAAAACAAATCAGCCAAAGTTGCAGCATGTGTTATTGACTACATGATCCTTAAACTGTTCATATTCCAAACTAAATTCCATACTAAATGAAGCACCTCAGAATGCCCAGAATGCACCAAGTTTTATACAATTGGGGGTCAGTTACTCACAAAACATTTTTGATAATTTTCTAATGAAGCTCATGCCTGCTTGCAGAGCGATGTTGAATAACAGTTAACTCATAGTTGCACATATGATTATGTTTATAAGGGATAATTGTTTGTTTCAGTGTAAGATCATACTATATTTCACCGAGTGAGCACCAAAAGATATATTTCACCAAGTGGCTTAGCCATGAGTGAAATATTCACTTTTTGTGATTGTGAGGTGAAATATATTGCTATCTGACACAGAAACAAACAAAAAAAATCTATAATATGCTTAAAATTGGAGTTAAAAGTCATCTTATTACACTTCCTTCACAAAAGCGCGCCATTTTGTATGCAAACGTAAAATCATTTCGGAAAAGACGTCTTTGAAATTGTGTCCTAGCCCTGTGCGCACTGACGTTTGATTTGGAAGTGTGAGGTGGCTAAAATTTCAAAACAGTGAAAAATATCAATTCAATATTATCACTGTTTCAAACAGTGAAATATCAATTTTATTTCATTATTAAAACTCTTTAAAACACCTGAAAGCATAAAAAAGCAATACATCAATAAAGCATGCATGTTGGAAGTTGTCACGATTATGACATCTCAAATTACATCGACTTTTTGCTACTGGTGTGGTTTATTTTCTTCCCAGAAATAAAAGCGTATTATATATGTAACCAAAAAGAAAATTTGTAACTGCGATTTCATTCTCATTCTCATTTTCTATATTATTTCTCATTATCACATTCGTATCATGTATGGAATTACAAAATGTTTTTCTGCACTTTGAACTTAAAAAGTAGAATTTCATTAATAAAACAATAAAATCTCATTTTGTGTTTTTCATGACTGACTATTCCAAAAGTGATTTTTATAGGGTTAAGTCTTCTTTAAACTGTTATCTTAAGAATTAATTTAGTTAATTCCAGAATTGATTCATTTTCGACCCTTTTTGTTAAGGTCAGGTTCTTAGTAAATGATCAGACATGCATAAAATTACAGACTCCAAAATCAAAATACCAATGGCCACGCAGAGTAAAATTCATTATCACAATGTTTGAGCCATTTGATTGGGCAATCAACTACCACTCATGTTCATATCAGGTGACTCGGTGACTGGCTGTTGATCTGAAAAGCAAGCCTGCAAGCGGGCATCAGGGTGTAATCACATAACACACATACATAATATACTGAGTTTTCCTGTTTTCAGATATCGATGATTGCGTTTCCACTCCATGTCATAATAATGGCACATGTCATGATCGTCCGAACAGCTTTGTGTGTGAATGTCGGACCGGATATACGGGAGTGCTGTGTCAAACAAGTAAGAACGAGTACCAATAAAAGCAAATATTCAGGACTCAATTTCTCAAAACATCTTTTAATTAAAGCTTAAGAGGCTTAAGAAGCTTATTTCAATAAGTCAAAATACATACTTAAATTGGATTTTGATTAATGCAAATGGTTTTATTGTGAAATTCATAAAGATAATTCCTATATGAACTATAAGATCTCTTAAAGAAGTTAATATTAAACAAACTTTCGAAAGACAAAAATAGTGAGCTTAGCTTAATTCTGTTAAAAGGGACTAAGGAAGTTTCGGGAAACTGGGGCCTGGATATCAGCTTTTTGATAACTGCTATTGGTCAGATGAGAGATCACAGTTTGTTTACAATGTGTAGTATGGCCAGTACAAGCATGTCATAATATATATAGCCCGGAATTCACATAACTGGGTTTTCCCATGCCGGTACAAATAAAACGTGAATTTCGAGCTATTTAAATTCATGTAAGATTCCAATGACTCTTTTGCTTCTGAAGTAACATGTGTATATTAAAACAGTATAGTTTTGTTTGTACCGTACGATTAGTCATTCTAAAACCGGAGGATTAGCTTGGGAAAACCAGCATATCTATATTCCGGGCTTAAACTATTAAATTAAATGTGGGTGGGCTAAAGAAGGATATGACTGATGATGTGCGTACAATGGTAAGCTGTTGCAATACATATTTGTCTTTAAAATATTCCCGTATTCTTTAATTGTATTATTTCAAGTATTTTATTCTTCCAATACCCCCTTTTTCTGGTCTTTGATTTTCCATGCATTTTATCCTGATTTCTGAAATTGGATTATTTCGTGTCCATGTGGTCCTTAGTTTATCGCCTTGGATTTTGGAAATTTTATCTTACCATATCCCTTTAGCCCTTTCTTTTAGTATTGCATTTCCAGCAGGTAATTAGAAAGTGTTTATTAAACATAATTTCCTCCTTTCTAAAGAATCCTGCTACTTGATCAGTAAGAAATGATTTTAAGAAAGTCCCCCCCCCATCTTCCCCCCCCCCCCCCAATTATCTTTTTAAAGAGGTTCTCTTATTCCATTGTTGGGGGTTTGCTTTCAGACATTGACGACTGCGCCTCTACGCCTTGCCTGAATGGAGGACTCTGTAGAGATGGTATCAACGATTTCACCTGTACCTGCCCAACTGGATACACAGGCATACTGTGCCAGACTGGTATATCAGACAATTATTTATTTTTATTGAAAAATTATTTAATTAATAATGCTTCTAAAGTTCTATTAATTAACATAATTTGTCTTAAGTTAAATATAATTATGTATAATTAAAATTTATAAATATTAATTGTATTTTAATCATTAATTTGCATCAATGTTTTTAAAATTATAACACTTTTGTGAAAAAGTGAACACAAGTTTGAAGAATTTATACATGTAGATTTTCCATATGTCTATTTGAATGCCTTTTCATATTTATGAATGTGATTCAATAGGTCTAAACATTAAGAAAAGAAGACAATTACTCCGATTCCTACTATAGGTTTTAACTTGAATTACACCTCTGGTAATAAACAGAGGAACCTAAATATATTATACAACATTATAAGTAAGAACGCCTTAAAGCTGCACTTCCACAAATCGACAGTTTTGACCTTTTTCATTTTATTTTTTGTCTCAGAATCAACTCATTTTAAAATCAGTTATCTCAATTCAGTCATATAAGATAACTCACAATAGAACAGATCTCAATTCTTTGGGAAACTGTCGAAAATTTCATTTTTCTTAAAGTGTTTAGTAACACTTTTAGCCATAAAACATCTATTTTCAAACGTAAATATGAAAATTGTTATCTGCTCTTTTGTCAGCAGTGTAACATCACTGGTTTCCAACATTTACTCAAAACTACTGGTAGGCTCATTCCAAGACAAATTATAAAAAAGTTGTCAGAACAATCAATCTGTGAGAATGCAGCTTTAATTAAGGAAAGAGAACAATTACTCAAATTTCTACTATGAGTTTTATCTTGATTCAGTATGTATCAGGTTAATAGAGGATCAGAAACTATAAACAAATTATACCACATACCCATATAGTTTTAAAATACACATGTATGTCTAAATACATACATAATATTTATAATGTACCCCAGAGTTTCTAGAGACTCGCAGATAAACCTTTTTTTTTAAGTTGCTTAAAAATTGAGTGAATTACTTGCTTTTATGAATAAGATTTAAACGGGACCTGCAAGGTTCTCCTTTGAACAGAATTGAATAAATCCAAGGCTAAAATCATTGAGTTTTCAATAGCATAACTAATGCTTTGTAGCACAATAGAGCCTTTTCTGTCATTTTTTTTCAATAATAATTATCGACAGATCTAGTTTAAACTTTTGCCGATGTTTTATTATTAATACAAATAGTTTGTTTTGTTTTTCAAATTCTTGGATAGTCCCCCCCCCACAGGAGGATATACCATGTATGCTTTTAAAGGTGAACAAGTCCCTTTATTTGAGATGACAAAATGAAAAACAAATCCTGTATTTTTTCTCTTTGCAGTCGTAACATACTGTTTTTCGCAGCCATGTGAAAACGGAGGCGTTTGTACTGATCACGCGGGCTTGCCGTATACTTGCACGTGCCCACCAGGATTCACAGGACCCAACTGCGAAATCAGTAAGGCGTGCGAATGATTTTATTATTTTTATGCAGAGTTATCTGATCGAGCATTAAATGTTTTTGAAAATATCATTATACAATTCATAATCCAAAAAGTTTTAACTATATTCTATGCATTTTTTAACAGAATTTCTTAATTTCAAATTTAAACGCATTAGCATTCATTTTTAAATTATGGGTAAGTTATAAACAACACTCTGGTTGTAGGAAAGATATTAACGCAGCTTATCTTTTTTTCCTAAATAATTTTACAAGCTCCATCGCATATAATGCTCTTTGGTAATCTAAAGAAAATACATACTGATAGTCAACAGCACCTGACATGGCTATGAGGTACAGACGCCTGTTTTAGAAAATATTAGACAATTGCACTTTTTCAAGTTGATTTTGAGATTTAAACTTCCGATATGACTTGAATAACTGTTTAAAAACTAACATTATCCCAAATTTAAACAATTTCAACAAGGTACCATCATCTGTGATAATAACGAGGTTGTAAAATAAATTTGGAGGTCGCGAAACATTATGTTATGTTTGTGTAGCTTCATATACAATGAAAAGTTGCAACTGATTTAAAAAGTTATATGCAAAGTTTCTCTTTAACCTTGTACTTGTTAAGGCTGACTGTTATCACATAAAACACTTATTCTCATGTAACATTTTAAACTTGTTAAATTCACACATACCTGGATGAAGTAGTGCACAAAAAGTAGTCAACACATACATGTCCCCGTACAAGTAGTGTATCGCGACCTCTCTGGTTTTATCATGTAGGTTCTCAAATGCTAGTAACCCATGACTCAGTGTAAAGCCTGCCATGAATCAAAACTTAAAAAGGCTTAAGCACAGTTAATTGGAAGCCACACTAACCATCAAGGGCATTTTTACTTACAGATATAGATGACTGCAGTCCGAATCCTTGCCTTAATGGAGGACTTTGTGCTGATGGGATCAACACGTTCAGGTGTACCTGTCAAGCAGGGTTCACGGGTGACACCTGCGCAACTGGTAAGCAATGTTTTTCTTCTTAAACTGACAAAAGTAGACCATCCCAAAAAATGTGTTGCGTTAATGAGGAGAGGAGTTTAATCAGGATGAAAATTAAGAAAAATTTGTGAAAAATATAATGGCTCCAGGGCCGGTATTCACTGACAACTTGAGTCTGAAACTCTGATCACTTAAGGGCTGGTATTCACTGACAATTTGAGTCTGAGACTCTGATGGTCTCAGGGCCAGTATTGACTGACAACTTGAGTCTGAGACTCTGATGGCTCCAGGGCCGGTATTCACTGACAATTTGAGTCTGAGACTCTAATGACTCCAGGGCCGGTATTATCTGACAACTTGAGTCTGAAACTCTGATCACTCAAGGGCTGGTATTCACTGACAACTGTAGTCTGAGACTCTGATGGCTCCAAGGCCAGTATTGACTGACAATTTGAGTCTGAGACTCTGATGGCCTCAGGGCCAGTATTGACTGACAACTTGAGTCTGAGACTCTGATGGCTCAAGGGCCAGTATTCACTGACAACTGTAGTCTGAGTCTCTGATGGCTCCAGGGCCGGTATTGACTGACAACTTGAGTCTGAGACTCTGATGGCTCCAGGGCCGGTATTCACTGACAACTTGAGTCTAAAACTCTGATGGCTCCAGGGCCGGTTTTCACTGACAACTTGAGTCTGAGACTCTGATGGCTCCAGGGCCGGTATTCACTGACAACTTGATTCTGAGACTCTGATGGCTCCAAGGCCGGTATTCACTGACAACTTGAGTCTGAGACTCTGATGGCTCCAGGGCCAGTATTCACTGACAACTTGAGTCTGAGACTCTGATGACTCCAGGGCCGTTGTTCACTGACAACTTGAGTCTGAGAAAACTTTGATGGCTCCAAGGCAGGTATTCACTGACAACTTGAGTCTGAGACTCTAATGGCTCCAGGGCCGGTATTCACTGACAACTTGAGTCTGAGTCTCTAATGGCTCCAGGGCCAGTATTGACTGACAACTTGAGTCTGAGACTCTGATGGCTCCAGGCGTGGTATTCACTGACAATTTGAGTCTGAGTCTCTGATGGCCCCAGGGCCAGTATTTACTGAGAACTTGATCGAGTCTGAGACTCTTATGGCCCCAGGGCCAGTTTTGACTGACAACTTGAGTCTGAGACTCTGATGGCTTTAGGGCCAGTATTTACTGAGAACTTGATCGAGTCTGAGACTCTGATGGTCCCAGGGCCAGTATTGACTGACAACTTGAGTCTGAGACTCTGATGGCTCCAGGGCCAGTATTTACTGAGAACTTGATCGAGTCTGAGACTCTGATGGCCCCAGGGCCGGTATTCACTGACAACTTGAGTCTGAGTCTCTGATGGCTCCAGGGCCAGTATGGACTGACAACTTGAGTCTGAGACTCTGATGGCTCCAGGGCCAGTATTTACTGAGAACTGACAAAAGTAGACCATCCCAAAAAATGTGTTGCGTTAATGAGGAGAGGAGTTTAATCAGGATGAAAATTAAGAAAAATTTGTGAAAAATATAATGGCTCCAGGGCCGGTATTCACTGACAACTTGAGTCTGAAACTCTGATCACTTAAGGGCTGGTATTCACTGACAATTTGAGTCTGAGACTCTGATGGTCTCAGGGCCAGTATTGACTGACAACTTGAGTCTGAGACTCTGATGGCTCCAGGGCCGGTATTCACTGACAATTTGAGTCTGAGACTCTAATGACTCCAGGGCCGGTATTATCTGACAACTTGAGTCTGAAACTCTGATCACTCAAGGGCTGGTATTCACTGACAACTGTAGTCTGAGACTCTGATGGCTCCAAGGCCAGTATTGACTGACAATTTGAGTCTGAGACTCTGATGGCCTCAGGGCCAGTATTGACTGACAACTTGAGTCTGAGACTCTGATGGCTCCAAGGCAGGTATTCACTGACAACTTGAGTCTGAGACTCTGATGGCTCCAGGGCCAGTATTCACTGACAACTGTAGTCTGAGTCTCTGATGGCTCCAGGGCCAGTATTGACTGACAACTTGAGTCTGAGACTCTGATGGCTCAAGGGCCAGTATTCACTGACAACTGTAGTCTGAGTCTCTGATGGCTCCAGGGCCGGTATTGACTGACAACTTGAGTCTGAGACTCTGATGGCTCCAGGGCCGGTATTCACTGACAACTTGAGTCTAAAACTCTGATGGCTCCAGGGCCGGTTTTCACTGACAACTTGAGTCTGAGACTCTGATGGCTCCAGGGCCGGTATTCACTGACAACTTGATTTTGAGACTCTGATGGCTCCAAGGCCGGTATTCACTGACAACTTGAGTCTGAGACTCTGATGGCTCCAGGGCCAGTATTCACTGACAACTTGAGTCTGAGACTCTGATGACTCCAGGGCCGTTGTTCACTGACAACTTGAGTCTGAGAAAACTTTGATGGCTCCAAGGCAGGTATTCACTGACAACTTCAGTCTGAGACTCTAATGGCTCCAGGGCCGGTATTCACTGACAACTTGAGTCTGAGTCTCTAATGGCTCCAGGGCCAGTATTGACTGACAACTTGAGTCTGAGACTCTGATGGCTCCAGGCGTGGTATTCACTGACAATTTGAGTCTGAGTCTCTGATGGCCCCAGGGCCAGTATTTACTGAGAACTTGATCGAGTCTGAGACTCTTATGGCCCCAGGGCCAGTTTTGACTGACAACTTGAGTCTGAGACTCTGATGGCTTTAGGGCCAGTATTTACTGAGAACTTGATCGAGTCTGAGACTCTGATGGTCCCAGGGCCAGTATTGACTGACAACTTGAGTCTGAGACTCTGATGGCTCCAGGGCCAGTATTTACTGAGAACTTGATCGAGTCTGAGACTCTGATGGCCCCAGGGCCGGTATTCACTGACAACTTGAGTCTGAGTCTCTGATGGCTCCAGGGCCAGTATTGACTGACAACTTGAGTCTGAGACTCTGATGGCTCCAGGGCCAGTATTTACTGAGAACTTGATTGAGTCTGAGACTCTGATGGCCCCAGGGCCGGTATTCACTGACAACTTGAGTCTGAGACTCTGATGGTTCCAGGGCCGGTATTCACTGACAGCTTTAGTCTGACACTATTCACTGAAAATGCCCTTTCTGACCTAGCATCCTGCTCTTCTCATTTCCTGGCCAGAGCAGTGAGATTAAAGATGAATTTACTACAGAGATCCTTTAATGACACAAGCCCATGATCTGTGTCAGAATAATGCCGAATGGGGCTTGACGCCTTTGTTGCAGGGTACCTTATAAATATGCACTGAGACTGTTGCAAAAATGCCGGAAGTGTCGGAAATCAATACAATATTGCTTTATCTACAGAAAATGATGAATGTGCCTCGAACCATTGCCAGAATGGTGGGACATGTCATCCAAATTCAATGCAATATTGCTTTATCTACAGATATTGACGAATGTGCCTCGAACCCTTGCCGGAATGGTGGGACATGTCATTCAAATTCAATGCAATATTGCTTTATCTTCAGATATTGACAAATGTGCCTGAAGATATTGACAAATGTGCCTCGAACCCTTTGCCGGAATGGTGGGACATATCATTCAAATTCAATGCAATATTGCTTTATCTACAGATATTGACGAATGTGCCTCGAACCCTTGCCAGAATGGTGGGACATGTCATCCAAGTTCAATGCAATATTGCTTTATCTACAGATATTGACGAATGTGACTCAAACCCTTGCCAGAATGGTGGGACATGTCATATCCAAATTCAATGCAATATTGCTTTATCTACAGATATTGACGAATGTGCCTCGAACCCTTGCCAGAAAGGTGGGACATATCATCCAAATTCAATGCAATATTGCTTTATCTACAGATATTGACGAATGTGCCTCGAACCCTTGCCGGAATGGTGGGACATATCATCCAAATTCAATACAATATTGCTTTAACTACAGATACTGATGAATGTGCCTCGAACCCTTGCCAGAATGGTGGGACATATCATCCAAATTCAATGCAATATTGCTTTATCTACAGAAAATGATGAATGTGCCTCAAACCCTTGCCGGAATGGTGGGACATGTCATTCAAATTCAATGCAATATTGCTTTATCTACAGAAAATGATGAATATGCCTCGAACCATTGCCAGAATGGTGGGACATGTCATTCAAATTCAATGCAATATTGCTTTATCTACAGAAAATGATGAATATGCCTCGAACCCTTGCTGGAATGGTGGGACATGTCATCCAAATTCAATGCAATATTGCTTTATCTACAGATATTGACGAATGTGCCTCGAACCCTTGCCAGAATGGTGGGACATGTCATTCAAATTCAATGCAATATTGCTTTATCTACAGATATTGACGAATGTGCCTCGAACCCTTGCCAGAATGGTGGGACATGTCATTCAAATTCAATGCAATATTGCTTTATCTACAGATATTGACGAATGTGCCTCGAACTCTTGCCAGAATGGTGGGACATATCATCCAAATTCAATGCAATATTGCTTTATCTACAGATATTGACGAATGGTGGGACATATCATCCAAATTCAATGCAATATTGCTTTATCTACAGAAAATGATGAATGTGCCTCGAACCCTTGCCAGAATGGTGGGACATATCATCCAAATTCAATGCAATATTGCTTTATCTACAGAAAATGATGAATGTGCCTCGAACCATTGCCAGAATGGTGGGACATGTCATTCAAATTCAATGCAATATTGCTTTATCTACAGATATTGACGAATGTGCCTCAAACCCTTGCTGGAATGGTGGGACATGTCATCCAAATTCAATGCAATATTGCTTTATCTACAGATATTGACGAATGTGCCTCAAACCCTTGCCAGAATGGTGGGACATGTCAAGACTTCATTGCCCGCTACTTGTGCACATGTCCTCCTGGATTTACTGGAGCAGATTGCCATAGAGGTAACAATATTATTTTTCTTATAATTTGTATTTGTTCTTTTATTGTATACTTTAAAAAAAAAAAATGTTTAAGTTTGAGTCTGGGGCCTTGAATCATGATTGTTAAGGCTGCACTCTCGCAGATTGACTGATTTGACAACATGTTCATGTTTTGAATCAGAATTAGCCGATTTTGGCAACAATGCATTCAAGTCAGTCATATAGGATAACTCACCATTGAACAGATCTGTATGTTTAGGAAACTGCCGAAAATTTCATTTTTCTTAAAATGTTAGAAACGCTTTTAGCCATAAAATATCAAATTTAAAGCGTAAATATTAATAACTGCAATATGATCATATATCAGCAGTCTTATATCACCAATTTTCAGACATTTAGGCAAAATTTGGCTCTTTCCAAGACAAAAAAAATATAAAGAGTTGTCCAAATGATCAATCTGTCAGAGTGTAGTTTTAATACATTGTTATGGAGCTGGATTTGTTCATGAATGAGGATCCTGTCATTGTAGTATTTAGAGACTTCAAACATAACCTTTATTAACCCTTTGCATGCTGGGTAAATTGTCGTCTGCTCAAAAATGTTGTCTGGTTTGTTCTAAATTTCTTTCAATTTACTTAAAACTTTGGGGATATATTAACTGAGTGGCAAACAGCTTGGAACCTGACCAGGCGCCGAGTTACTCGGTGTCTGGTCTGGTTCCAAGCTGTTTGCAAAGCCTTTAAAATCGCCATCAGCAGCCTAAGGGTTAAAATGTTCAATGTATTTTGTTGAATGCATTTGGTTCAGCAGACATACCCATGCTGAGGTAGTAAATTAAATATGACTCAGGCAGGTTTGAAGTGTGAGTAGATATAACTAAAAATGCCTAAATGCGTATTTTGTGGCAGTGCATTGTTTATGAAACCAAAGTTCCGGATTGGGTTTCATATGCAATTATATTATACAGGTAATATTACTCCAAGCTTTTGTTATTACTTGGGCATTCCACTTATCAAATAAATATTTCAAGTGACTCCATGGTTTTTATTTAATTGATTATCAGCATAAATATCTAAAAGTATTTGTGAATGAATTCATGAGCATTGATATGCTATCTTTGTTTAAGTAAATTTGTTTTCAATTACAATTCTTAAGATACTCAAAAAACATGGCAGACCGAAAACCTGTCAACGCTTAAAGCTACACTCTAACAGATATACCATTTTTACAACTTTTTTATTTTTTGTCTTGGAAAAAGCAAATTTTTGCATAAATATCTGCAAACCAATGGTATAAGATTGCTGACAAAAAATCAGATCGTAGATTTTCATATTCCATTCAAAAATTAATGTATTATGACCTAAACTGTTACTAACGATTTAAGTAAAATGCTTAAAACATCATTTTTTGAACTTAAGTATGAAAATCTGCAAATTAATTTTTGTCAGCCGTCTTGTTGAACTGGTTGCATGGATTTTTGCAAAAATTGGCTCGTTCCAAGACATAAAATGAAAAAGTTGTCAAAACGTTCATCTGTGAGAGTGTACTTTGATTTGTTTTCTTCATTCTTGGTTGTAACGAGACATATTTCAAAACTAAAAGTTTGACTGGAAATTTATACTCTAAGTTGACAATGTTCAGGGGCCATGATTACGAACAGTCGTAAGTCTACGTTCAGACCCAAGTGGCAAGACTGCAAAATCTTCATTTCATTGTTATTTTATTTCTAGTTGAGTTTTAATGGTGAAATTTGCTGAATTTTATAACCATGTTCAAAAATTGTACTATTACTCACATTTATTTTTGTAAAACGAATGGAATAAGAATGATTGATGTAATTGAATAAATGAGTTTCTGAGTCTGAGTCTAGACTTGAACTTGAGACTTTTCGTAATCATGGCCCCTGATTTAAAAAATCAATTTTTAATTTCATTTTTGGCAGTCGCTAAATAGAATGCCATTGAAAATCATGATCTTATGACATTTTTATCATGTGCTCATTGATAAGACATGCCCATTTTGTATAGCAAACTAGCCTACAGGTAAACATCCTAGTTGGACATAATAAAGTTTATATAAATCTCTCCATGTCATATGCTCATAGAAAAGATGTGCCCATAATCACAAGACGAATTAGATGGGGGTGCACCCGGCACGTGCCCCCTCTATAAGTGTTGAATTTTACTTTTTTATATCAATATCCGAGGAAAAATATGCAAATAATGCATTTCAATGCAATATTTCAGACTCAATTGTCTCAATCTTTCGTTGCCCTAATTAGCCCATTAAAACTATAAATTGATCATATTCTTTTGGAAGAGAGTGTGCATTCGTTGTTGCACATCCACAGTGCATCCCTCTACCGCAAAATCCTGAATTATGTATAGCTAACTATAGCCGTACAGGGAAGCATCCCAATATTTCAATCAATATTTGTTAGGTGGCTTGCTGAATTATGACTTCTTTTTATGACTCCTTGAAAAATCTTCTTTTTTACCAGTGACAAATGAATGCCAACCAAACCCGTGTAATGGAGGCATCTGTACGGATCTTCATCTAGACTTTCGGTGCACGTGTCCTCCTGGCTACACTGGAACTCTGTGTGAAATAGGTACACACGTTTTTAGTGCAGGACTTAATTTTTACGCAAATGTTTACTGATAACACAAGTCATCATATTTCATGGTTAAAAGAATTATTATATTCATTGCTGATGTCTTTACGTGAAACAATTTGTTCACAAGACCTTTTTATGATGATTTTTTCAATATTCATAAGTAAATATTTTTTGCTGCTTTTAAGTCCTTTATCTTTCGAAAATTGGTTGATGGAAGTTTATCATAGAGCTGATATATATTCATTAATTTTTGTTACATTAAACAGATGTCGACGAGTGTCTGTCTCTACCGTGTCAAAACCAGGGCACGTGCATAACTAACCAACCAAACAGTTACACTTGTCTATGTCGTCCTGGTTACACAGAAACCAATTGTGAATGCGGTAAGTCATGTGTTTAAGCCAGTACATGTTTAGATTCAGTTTAATTACTAATTATATAATAGGGTTATTAGTACTGCGTTTTTATCCGGGAGGTTGTATTTGACTTGAGTGGATTTTTGCAGATTCTGATTTCACAAGGCGCAATCGGTTGACATACAAATCAATACGCAGTACTAATAAGCCTTTTATTACGGTATATGCAATACTGATTAGATCACTTAAAAGCCACATGTTTTTATAATAAATGTCATTTAAAGGACACACTATTTTGTTTTATGAAGTCATTTTAACACCGCGCAACGATACTTGTTATGACGTGATGTCACAAGAGTGAAATACAGCCGTATTGCACTAGAGTGGAATACAGACTACCATATTTTGCAATATGTATTGCGTGTGGATTTATTATGGGTATATAATAAAAATAAATATTTCCTCAACATATATGGACCAAAATATATCATTTTTATAAATCTTTGCATGCACAATTCAAATTTTGAATTCACAAGCATAATTTGTTTTTAGATATCGATGAGTGCAGCTCGACCCCATGTCAGAACGGTGGTATCTGCAATGACTTGGTGAACGGATATGTGTGCACATGTCCGCCGGTATGGACGGGGATTAACTGCCAGAGTCGTGAGTACTTTATATTGTTTCAATTGTGCAAATTCTTTTTTTTTTTTTGATGCTTAAAATTCGCAAAGCGCTTATTCCAAAATAGAAAGTTATTGACAATTTAACATTTCGATTAGTCAACGGATCAATTTGCGGAAAATTGGGAATATTAAATAGTCTTGAAATTTAAGCGATTTACCAGATTTCAATCACTAATTAAAATTTCAAATGGTTTAAATCTTAAATTTTTCTGTAGACTTTTATTGACGATATATTTTTTTCAAACAAAGGCTTGTTCCATTGTTAGCAAATGATACCACAGGCAAACAAAGGTCATATATTATTTTCTAGATATATGAACATACATTTATTCTTGTGGTGCAAAATAAAAATCTGCATACTACAATACCAACCACACATTCTTTGCAAAAAAAACATGTTGCCCTCGCAGGAGAGATTGCGTAATCGCGATAAATTGCGGTCATAATTACATTTTGCCGTAGCCAACGCGGTGGTGTGCTTTATCACCATGTTCATCGCCTGCTACCACGTATGACTTCCTAAAACATGCATGTGGCATATCGCCGAGATACGACTTATCGAGGTATGCAGGCATTTTAACACCTGGTACCATAAAAAATTAAATTAAATAAGATTTAGTACAAATAAAAATTGTGAAATGTACCTTGATTTCAGATAGGCTAATTCACCCTATTGCAAGGGTAAACAAATCTCATCCCCCAAATTTGATAATTATGTTGCTGGAATATGAGTGTTTATTTAAACATTTTTGAAAAAAGTTAACTCAGTCTGGTACTAAAACATACCTGCGAAGTATACGTTTTTGTAAGTGTCAAAATAATAAACCCAATTTGAATTTCGTTTTCATAAGTTATGATTGTGCAAAGTGTTTGTTTAAATGTGATTATACCCCCCAAAACAAAGTTTGGGGGGGTATACTGGAATCGGGTTGTCCGTCCGTCTGTCCGTCTGTCCGTCCGTTTTTTTTTTGTCCGGGATTCATCTTTGTCGTTATTGAACAAATCTTTTTCAAACTTTCAAATATTAATGACCATGATGTAAACCTGTGCCTCCGTGGATTTGGTCAGAGTCGCATGATCCTGAGTGGAGTTGTGGCCCCTTAATGAGTTAAATTGGGCAAAATTAGCTTTGTCCAGGATTCTTCTTTGAAGCTATTGAGCAAATCTTTTTCAAACTTTCAAATATTAATGGCCATGATGTAAACCTTTGCCTCCATGAATTTGGTGGGAGTCACATGATCCTGAGTGGAGTTGTGGCCCCTTAATGAGTTAAATTGGGTAAAATTAGTTTTGTTCGTCCTACTCCTTCGTCATTTTTGAATGAATCTTTTTCAAACTTTCAAATATTAATGGCCATGATGTAAACCTTTGCCTCCATGAATTTGGTGGGAGTCACATGATCCTGAGTGGAGTTGTGGCCCCTTAATGAGTTAAATTGGGTAAAATTAGTTTTGTTCGTCCTACTCCTTCGTCATTTTTGAATGAATCTTTTTCAAACTTTTAGCCATGGTGAGAACATTTGCCCCTGTGATTGTGGTTGGAATCACCTGATCATGTCCCCAATTATGGCCCCTGAATAAGTTAAAATAGGCAAAAATTATACAGCTTTGTCTAGTTGTTACTAAAAATAGAAAAACGGTTTCCGGACGATAACTCATGAAAGGCTAGACAGATTTGAACAATGTTTGGTACACAGGTGTAACATCAGAAGATACAGGTCAAGTTCGATATTGGGGCTGGTGGGGCCAAGGTCAAGGTCATTGTTACTAAAAATAGAAAAACAGTTTTCGGACAATAAGTCATGAAAGGCTAGACAGATTTGAACAATTTTTGGTACACAGGTGTAACATCAGAAGATACAGTTTGGTACACAGGTGTAACATCAGAAGATATAGGTCAAGTTCGATATTGGGGCTGGTGGGGCCAAGGTCAAGGTCACTGTTACTAAAAATAGAAAAACGGTTTCCGGACGATAACTCATGAAAGGCCTGACAGATTTGAACAATTTTTGGTACACAGGTGTAACATCAGAAGATACAGCTCAAGTTCGATATTGGGGCTGGTGGGGCCAAGGTCAAGGTCACTGTTACTAAAAATAGAAAAACGGTTTCCGGATGATAAATCATGAAAGGCTTACAGATTTGAACAATTTTTGGTACACAGGTGTAACATTAGAAGATACAGGTCAAGTTTGATATTGGGGCTGGTGGGGCCAAGGTCAAGGTCACGGTTACTAAAAATAGAAAAACGGTTTCCGGACGATAACTCATGAAAGGCTAGACAGATTTGAAAATTTTTGGTACACAGGTGTAACATCAGAAGATACAGGTCAAGTTTGATATCGGGGCTGCTGGGGCCAAGGTCAAGGTCACTGTTACTAAAAATAGAAAAACAGTTTCCGGACGATAACTCATGAAAGGCTAGTTTTTCTTGTCAGCAGTGTAACTTCTAAATTACTCAACATATTTAAATAAAACAGTACATGCATGATAAAAGAAGATGCAGTTTGCAGTAACCTTGGAGTTATGGCCTCTTTTCAAAGGAATGGTTTGCCATTCCTGTGTCCAGGCGGCATTTGGGGGTATTCGTCACTACTGTGACAGCTCTAGTTTGTTATGTATGTTACATTTTCGAGATTTTCGGAAAATCACAATTGAAGTCACTTAAAGTGACTGGAGTCAGCCACGTTCACAGCCCTTGGTGGAAGGACTTTTTGCCTTAATTATTCTTATTTGGAAAATTACTAGCTATTTTTAACCACCAATAATGAATATCATATAATGATACCCTACATTGTACTATTATATTTTTTATTTATTCACATTCACAGAAGTTTAACAAGGTCATTCAAAATTTAGATAAGTGTGAATAAAGTGATAGTTAAATAACATCTGAAAACTTCCACAATTGACCTTACGAAAGGATTTGATTGACAGGTCCTATCAGCCAATCAGAATGCAGGGCTGATAAGCCGTAAAGCATAATTTTCAGGGCTCAAACTACGTTTTAAGTATGTACTAAGTCAATATTTGTAGATTATGGTTTGAGCTGTACAAGTTTAATAAAACTGACATTAATTATATTTATAGAACAGGAACAAAGATATAGCCTTCATTCAATTCACAGCTGCCTTAATCACTATTAATTAATACTTCCCAACGCTGCGTATAGCACAGTGGTTAAAATTAGCACAAGTCCACACGCCCTGCACTTTCAAAACTTGCTCAAATTCTGGGTTTTATATAGCAGGGCTTGTTAAAAAAACTATGCCAAGAGCTATTGTAAGAATTCGGGCTTGGTCATCCAAAATTTCACTGACTGAAAGCGTTGATTCGATGCATTGGGAACTGGGGAAAATCATAGAAGGGAACGTGGTGGGTGTTATGCTTATATTGCATGGTATAGTGAAAATTAAATTAAAAAGATAACATCTGCGGTAAGGAAAAATCAGGGCGATATGTAAAACCTGCAAAAAAAGCAGGGTAATGGTCTAATTGTTCATCTTGGGAACTAGGTCATGCATATGTTCTTAGACAGCCTTTCTTAAAGATGCCACAATAAGAAACCAAGGTGCTACATTGACACATGATAACATATTTGTCCCTCAACATGCTGTAAGTGCTACATTTGTAAAGTAGGTCAGTAGGTCAAGCATAAGTTCTTTGACAGCCTTTAATTGTCTTTCACGACTTTTAAAAGTATAATGGTTGAACTTGAGGCTGCTTGGAGATAAATATCAGTGTGCTATAGATATTTTGAAAACTGGTCAAGCAATGGTCCTGAACAGGGCTTCTAAAAACCGGCAATTTGCCGGTCTGGACCGATTTTGACCAAGTCAGACCGATTCCAGTTTCAAAAAGTGTCGAAAAAATCGGTCCAAAATTTTCTCATTTTTAATAATTTCGGTCCACAACGTCTAAGTCAGTATTTTGGTACCTATGGTAATTTATTATATCAGGACTTCTGATGTAATAAATTACCAAATTAGGCTATTTTGCTTGTTACTTATTGTAGATTCAGTTAAAAATGATAAAAATATTGTGTTCAGACTATATAATGTAATAATTTGAATCTATCTCTTTCAGCGATTGGGCTGTGTGTAGTAGAAACTCCATGTTTCAACGGGGCCACATGTATTGATACACCCAACTCCTTCACATGCAACTGTAGACCCGGTTTTACAGGCACATACTGTGAAACAAGTAGGTCAACTATGTGTACCCATTATAATTTGTCCTCAATTTGCAGTTGTTTAGTTTTGCCTGAAGAGTTATGCTAAATATAATACATTATTTTTTGTATTTCATTTCATATTATTTTTGTTCGAGTAAACAATTAGGTCCAATGCTGTTTACAGCTAATTGACAACTTCATGTACAACAAACACATAATTAACCATAAGGGTTGAAACTTTGTCAACAGTTTTCAAATTCAAATGATTTGATTGGTAAGGTCAAATAAAATAAAAATGAACCAATCAATAGGCATTATGGTTGATTTTACACAATTTAAAATTGTACCAGCTTTATACTACAACAACAACAAACAACAAACAGTTTATTTGCTAGAAGGCCACCAGCCCATGCAAACATCACACAATACATACATGAAAACTACTTGTGCAAATAAGTGAGCATGGATTAAATAATAGTATCTGTCAAAACATAGATAAAGTACATTTTGATATTATGACATTGATAACTAATTATATATAAATTACAATATACTAAAAGTCAAAACTTGTAACAAGTATATGATGTTTATTCCTGGAAAAGTGAATTTCTCTTTTCAAAAGCTGAGCATAAATAGTGTGCACTACTGGCTGCTGTAAATGCCATGGTTCTGCTCTGAAACTGTGTTGTTTTACCCACAGGGGTTTATCTCGATTTTTTTTTACGCTATATATAATCTATTGACAAAAGATTATATTATATAGGGTAAAATTTTTTTAGGGAAACCCCTGTGGTTTTACCGTCAACATGTACATCAAAATGTGTTCAAGAGAAAAACTTAAGGGATATTTTGATACCATGAAATCCACAATTAAATATTTAAATTGTGTTTTGTCAGGGCTATTTAATCAATATGTTTTTTCATTTACAGACATTCCTGAGTGCGATTCTTCACCTTGTCAAAATGGGGGTATCTGTAGGGACTTAGTGAACGCTTATCAGTGCTTGTGTCCAATGGGTTATACTGGTACCGACTGTGAGACCGGTAAGAAAAATACCTACTGATGATTTTAAGAGACGGTGAATAATTGTACATTAAGTAATAGTGTGTACTAGTGATGACTATTGAGGACGGAGAGTAATAGTGTGTATTAGTTGTAACTATTGAGGACAGAGAGTAATAGTGTGTTCTAGTGATGACTATTGAGGACGGAGAGTAATAGTGTGTACTAGTTGTAACTATTGAGGACAGAGAGTAATAGTGTGTACTAGTGATGACTATTGAGGACGGAGAGTAATAGTGTGTACTAGTTGTAACTATTGAGGACAGAGAGTAATAGTGTGTTCTATAGTGATGACTATTAAGGATGGAGAGTAATAGTATGTTCTAGTGATGACTAATGAGGACAGAGAGTAATAGTGTGTACTAGTGATGACTATTGAGGATGGAGAGTAATAGTGTGTACCTACTTGTGATGACTATTGAGGACAGTAAGTAATAGTGTGTACTAGTGATGACTATTGAGGACAGAGAGTAATAGTGTGTTCTAGTGATGACTATTGAGGACGGGGAGTAATAGTGTGTATTAGTGATGACTATTGAGGACAGAGAGTAATAGTGTGTACCAGTGATGACTATTGAGGAGGGTCAGTAATAGTGTGTACTAGTGATTACTATTGAGGACCCAGAGTAATAGTGTGTACTAGTGACGACTATTGAGGAGGGTCAGTAATAGTGTATACTAGTGGTGACTATTGAGGACGGAGGGTAATAGTGTGTTCTAGTGATGACTATTGAGGACGGAGAGTAATAGTGTGTACTTGTGATGAGTATTGAGGACGGAGAGTGTCAGTGTGTTCTAGTGATGACTATTGAGGCAGAGAGTAATAGTGTGTACTAGTGATGACTATTGAGGACGGAGAGTAATAGTGTGTACTAGTGATGACTATTGAGGAGGAAGAGTAATAGTGTGTACTACTGATGACTATTGAGGACGGAGAGTAATAGTGTGTACTAGTGATGACTATTGAGGACGGAGAGTAATAGTGTGTGCTAGTGATGACTATTGAGGACGGAGAGTAATAGTGTGTGCTAGTGATGACTATTGAGGACGGAGAGTTATAGTGTGTGCTAGTGATGACTATTGAGGACGGAGAGTAATAGTGTGTGCTAGTGATGACTATTGAGGATGGAGAGTAATAGTGTGTTCTAGTGATGACTATTGAGGACGGAGAGTAATAGTGTGTACTTGTGATGAGTATTGAGGACGGAGAGTGTCAGTGTGTTCTAGTGATGACTATTGAGGCAGAGAGTAATAGTGTGTACTAGTGATGACTATTGAGGACGGAGAGTAATAGTGTGTACTAGTGATGACTATTGAGGAGGAAGAGTAATAGTGTGTACTACTGATGACTATTGAGGACGGAGAGTAATAGTGTGTACTAGTGATGACTATTGAGGACGGAGAGTAA
This sequence comes from Mya arenaria, assembly GCF_026914265.1. Lineage (NCBI taxonomy): Eukaryota > Metazoa > Mollusca > Bivalvia > Myida > Myidae > Mya > Mya arenaria. The sequence continues at coordinate 41,703,917 of NC_069122.1, read as the reverse complement.
TAGTGTGTGCTAGTGATGACTATTGAGGACGGAGAGTAATAGTGTGTGCTAGTGATGACTATTGAGGACGGAGAGTAATAGTGTGTTCTAGTGATGACTATTGAGGACGGAGAGTAATAGTGTGTGCTAGTGATGACTATTGAGGATGGAGAGTAATAGTGTGTGCTAGTGATGATTGTTGAGGATGGAGAGTAATAGTGTGTTCTAGTGATGACTATTGAGGACGGAGAGTAATAGTGTGTACTAGTGATGACTATTGAGGACGGAGAGTAATAGTGTGTACTAGTGATGACTATTGAGGACGGAGAGTAATAGTGTGTACTAGTTGTGACTATTGAGGACGGAGAGTAATAGTGTGTGCTAGTGATGACTATTGAGGACCGAGAGTAATAGTGTGTTCTAGTGATGACTATTAAGGATGGAGAGTAATAGTATGTTCTAGTGATGACTAATGAGGACAGAGAGTAATAGTGTGTACTAGTGATGACTATTGAGGACGGAGAGTAATAGTGTGTACCTACTTGTGATGACTATTGAGGACAGTAAGTAATAGTGTGTACTAGTGATGACTATTGAGGACGGAGAGTAATAGTGTGTTCTAGTGATGACTATTGAGGACGGGGAGTAATAGTGTGTATTAGTGATGACTATTGAGGACAGAGAGTAATAGTGTGTACCAGTGATGACTATTGAGGAGGGTCAGTAATAGTGTGTACTAGTGATTACTATTGAGGACCCAGAGTAATAGTGTGTACTAGTGACGACTATTGAGGAGGGTCAGTAATAGTGTATACTAGTGGTGACTATTGAGGACGGAGGGTAATAGTGTGTTCTAGTGATGACTATTGAGGACGGAGAGTAATAGTGTGTACTTGTGATGAGTATTGAGGACGGAGAGTATCAGTGTGTTCTAGTGATGACTATTGAGGCAGAGAGTAATAGTGTGTACTAGTGATGACTATTGAGGACGGAGAGTAATAGTGTGTACTAGTGATGACTATTGAGGAGGAAGAGTAATAGTGTGTACTACTGATGACTATTGAGGACAGAGAGTAATAGTGTGTACTAGTGATGACTATTGAGGACGGAGAGTAATAGTGTGTACTAGTGATGACTATTGAGGACGGAGAGCAATAGTGTGTACTAGTGATGACTATTGGATGGAGAGTAATAGTATGTACTAGTGGTGACTATTGAGGATGGAGAGTAATAGTGTGTGCTAGTGATGACTATTGGATGGAGAGTAATAGTGTGTGATAGTGATGACTATTGGATGGAGAGTAATAGTGTGTGCTAGTGATGACTATTGGATGGAGAGTAATAGTGTGTGCTAGTGATGACTATTGAGGATGGAGAGTAATAGTGTGTGCTACTGATGACTATTGAGGATGGATAGTAATAGTGTGTGCTAGTGATGACTATTGAGGATGGAGAGTAATAGTGTGTGCTATTTATAACTATTGAGGATGGAGAGAAATAGTGTGTACTAGTGATGACTATTGGATGGAGAGTAATAGTGTGTGCTAGTGATGACTATTGGATGTAGAGTAATAGTGTGTGCTAGTGACGACCATTGGATGGAGAGTAATAGTGTGTGATAGTGATGACTATTGGATGGAGAGTAATGGTGTGTGCTAGTGATGACTATTGGATGGAGAGTAATAGTGTGTACTAGTGATGACTATTGGATGGAGAGTAATAGTGTGTGCTAGTGATTACTATTGAGGATGGAGAGTAATAGTGTTTACTATTTATAACTATTGAGGATGGAGAGTAATAGTGTGTACTATTAATAACTATTGAGGATGGAGAGTAATAGTGTGTACTATTTATAACTATTGAGGATGGAGAGTAATAGTGTATACTAGTTGTGACTAATGAGGACAGTAAGTAATAGTGTGTGCTAGTGATAACTATTGGATGGAGAGTAACAGTGTGTGCTAGTGATGACTATTGAGGACGCAGAGTAATAGTGTATACTAGTGATGACTATTGAGGATGGAGAGTAATAGTGTGTGCTAGTGATTACTATTGAGGATGGAGAGTAATAGTGTGTACTATTTATAACTATTGAGGATGGAGAGTAATAGTGTGTACTAGTGATGACTATTGAGGATGGAGAGTAATAGTGTGTACTAGTTATAACTATTGAGGACGGAGAGTAATTGTGTGTACTAGTGACGACTATTGAGGAGGGTCAGTAATAGTGTATACTTGTTGTGACTATTGAGGACAGTAAGTAATAGTGTGTACAAGTGATGACTATTGATGACAGAGAGTAATACTGTGTACTAGTTATAACTATTGATTACGGAGAGTAATAGTGTGTGCTACTGATAACTATTGAGGATGGAGAGTAAACGTGTGTGCTACTGATAACTATTGAGGACGGAGAGTAATAGTGTGTACTAGTTATAACTATTGAGGATGGAGAGTAATAGTGTGTGCTACTGATAACTATTGATGACGGAGAGTAATACTGTGTACAAGTTATAACTATTGATGACAGAGAGTAATAGTGTGTGCTACTGATAACTATTGACGATGGAGAGTAAACGTTTGTGCTACTGATAACTATTGAAGACGGAGAGTAATAGTGTGTACTAGTGGTGACTATTGAGGATGGAGAGTAAAAGTGTGTACTAGTGATGACTATTGAGGATGGAGAGTAATAGTGTGTACCAGTGGTGACTATTGAGTACAGTAAGTAATAGTGTGTACTAGTGATGACTATTGAGGATGGAGAGTAATAGTGTGTGCTAGTGATTACTATTGAGGATGGAGAGTAATAGAGTGTACTATTTATAACTCTTGAGGATGGAGAGTAATAGTGTGTACTAGTGATGACTATTGAGGCTGGAGAGTAATAGTGTGTACTAGTTATAACTATTGAGGACGGAGAGTAATTGTGTGTACTAGTGACGACTATTGAGGAGGGTCAGTAATAGTGTATACTTGCTGTGACTATTGAGGACAGTAAGTAATAGTGTGTACAAGTGATGACTATTGATGACAGAGAGTAATAGTGTGTGCTACTGATAACTATTGAGGATGGAGAGTAAACGTGTGTGCTACTGATAACTATTGAGGACGGAGAGTAATAGTGTGTACTAGTTATAACTATTGAGGATGGAGAGTAATAGTGTGTGCTACTGATAACTATTGATGACGGAGAGTAATACTGTGTACAAGTTTTTACTATTGATGACGGAGAGTAATAGTGTGTGCTACTGATAACTATTGAGGATGGAGAGTAAACGTGTGTGCTACTGATAACTATTGAAGACGGAGAGTAATATTGTGTACTAGTTATAACTATTGAGGATGGAGAGTAATACTGTGTGCTACTGATAACTATTGAGGACGGAGAGTAATAGTGTGTACTAGTTATAACTATTGAGGACGGAGAGTAATAGTGTGTACTAGTGACGACTATTTAGGAGGGTCAGTAATAGTGTGTACTAGTGGTGACTATTGAGGATGGAGAGTAACAGTGTGTACTAGTGATGACTTTTGAGGATGGAGAGTAATAGTGTGTACAACATGTACTAGTGGTGACTATTGAGGATGGAGAGTAATAGTGTGTACTTGTGATGACTATTGGATGGAGATTAATAGTGTGTGCTACTGATGACTATTGAGGATGGAGAGTAATAGTGTATACTAGTTGTGACTATTGAGGACAGTAAGTAATAGTGTGTACTAGTGATGACTATTGAGGACGGAGAGTATTAGTGTATACTAGTGATGACTATTGAGGATGGAGAGTAATAGTGTGTGCTAGTGATGACTATTGAGGATGGAGAGTAATAGTGTGTACTTGTGATGACTATTGAGGATGGAGAGTACTAATATGTACTAGTGGTGACTATTGAGGATGGAGAGTAATAGTGTGTGCTAGTGATGACTATTGAGGACGGAGAGTTATAGTGTGTACTAGTGGTGACTACTGAGGACAGTAAGTAATAGTGTGTGCTAGTGATTACTATTGGATGGAGAGTAATAGTGTGTGCTAGTGATGACTATTGGATGGAGAGTAATAGTGTGTGCTAGTGATGACTATTGGATGGAGAGTAATAGTGTGTGCTAGTGATGTCAATTGGATTGAGAGTAATAGTGTGTGCTACTGATGACTATTGAGGACGGAGAGTAATAGTGTATACTAGTTGTGACTATTGAGGACAGGAAGTAATAGTGTGTGTTGATGTAACTATTGTATGGAGAGTAATAGTGTGTGCTAGTGATGACTATTGAGTACGCAGAGTAATAGTGTATACTAGTGATGACTATTAAGGATGGAGAGTAATAGTGTGTGCTAGTGATGACTATTGAGGATGGAGAGTAATAGTGTGTACTAGTTATAGCTATTGAGGATGGAGAGTAATAGTGTGTACTAGTGATGACTATTGAGGATGGAGAGTAATAGTGTGTACTAGTTATAACTATTGAGGACGGAGAGTAATTGTGTGTACTAGTGACGACTATTCAGGAGGGTCAGTAATAGTGTATACTTGTTGTGACTTAAAGTAATAGTGTGTACAAGTGATGACTATTGATGACGGAGAGTAATAGTGTGTACTAGTTATAACTATTGGTGACGAAGAGTAATTGTGTGTGCTACTGATAACTATTGAGGATTGAGAGTAAACGTGTGTGCTACTGATAACTATTGAGGAGGGAGAGTAATAGTGTGTACTAGTTATAACTATTGAGGACGGAGAGTAATAGTGTGTGCTACTGATAACTATTGAGGATTGAGAGTAATAGTGTGTACTAGTGGTGACTATTGAGGATGGAGAGTAATAGTGTATACTAGTGGTGACTATTGAGGACAGTAAGTAATAGTGTGTACTAGTGATGACTATTGAGGATGGAGAGTAATAGTGTGTGCTAATGATGACTATTGACGACGGAGAGTTATAGTGTGTACTAGTTATAAGTATTGAGGATGGAGAGGAATAGTGTTTGCTACTGATAACTATTGAGGACGGAGAGTAATAGTGTGTACTAGGTATAACTATTGAGGATGGAGAGTAATAGTGTGTACTAGTGACGACTATTGAGGAGGGTCAGTAATAGTGTGTACTTGTGGTGACTAGTGAAGATGGAGAGTAAAAGTGTGTACTGGTGATGACTATTGAGGATGGAGAGTAATAGTGTGTAATAGTGGTGACTATTGAGGATGGAGAGTAATAGTGTATACTAGTGGTGACTATTGAGGACAGTAAATAATAGTGTGTACTAGTGATGACTATTGAGGATGGAGAGTAATAGTGTGTGCTAGTGATGACTATTGAGGATCGAGTGTTATAGTGTGTACTAGTTATAACTATTGAGGATGGAGAGTAATAGTGTGTACTAGTGATGACTATTGAGGACGGAGAGTAATAGTGTGTACTAGTGGTGACTATTGAGTACAGTAAGTAATAGTGTGTATTAGTGATGACTATTGAGGATGGAGAGTAATAGTGTGTGCTAGTGATGACTATTGAGGATGGAGAGTAATAGAGTGTACTAGTGATGACCATTGAGGATGGAGAGTGTCAGTGTGTTCTAGTGATGACTATTGAGGACAGAGAGTTATAGTGTGTACTAGTGATGACCATTGAGGATGGAGAGTGTCAGTGTGTACTAGTGATGACTATTGAGGACGGAGAGTTATAGTGTTTACTAGTGACGACTATTGAGGAGGGTCAGTAATGGTGTGTACTAGTGATGACTATTGAGGATGGAGAGTAATGGTGTGTGCTAATGATGACTACTGAGGATGGAGAGTTATAGTGTGTACTAGTTATAACTATTGAGGATGGAGAGTAATGGTGTGTGCTAGTGATGACTATTGAGGATGGAGAGTTATAGTGTGTACTAGTTATAACTATTGAGGATGGAGAGTAATAGTGTGTACTAGTGACGACTATTGAGGAGGGTCAGTAATAGTGTGTACTAGTGGTGACTATTGAGTACAGTAAGTAATAGTGTATACTAGTGATGACTATTGAGGATGGAGAGTAATAGTGTGTGCTAGTGATGACTATTGAGGACGGAGAGTTATAGTGTGTACTAGTGATGACTATTGAGGATGGAGAGTAATAGTGTGTGCTAGTGATGACTATTGAGGACAGAGAGTTATAGTGTGTACTAGTGACGACTATTGAGGAGGGTCAGTAATAGTGTGTACTAGTGATGACTATTGAGGATGGAGAGTAATGGTGTGTGCTAGTGATGACTATTGAGGATGGAGAGTTATAGTGTGTACTAGTTATAACTATTGAGGATGGAGAGTAATAGTGTGTACTAGTGACGACTATTGAGGAGGGTCAGTAATAGTGTGTACTAGTGGTGACTATTGAGTACAGTAAGTAATAGTGTATACTAGTGATGACTATTGAGGATGGAGAGTAATAGTGTGTGCTAGTGATGACTATTGAGGACGGAGAGTTATAGTGTGTACTAGTGATGACTATTGAGGATGGAGAGTAATAGTGTGTGCTAGTGATTACTATTGAGGACGGAGAGTTATAGTGTGTACTAGTGATGACTATTGAGGATGGAGAGTAATAGTGTGAGCTAGTGATGACTATTGAGGACGGAGAGTTATAGTGTGTACTAGTGATGACTATTGAGGATGGAGAGTAATAGTGTGTGCTAGTGATGACTATTGAGGACGGAGAGTTATAGTGTGTACCAGTGATGACTATTGAGGAGGGTCAGTAATAGTGTGTACTAGTGATGACTATTGAGGCTAGTTAGTAATTGTATGTACAAGTGATGATTATTGAGGATTATTTTGCAATTCATTTTTTTTTTCAGAGATTGATGAGTGTTTATCGGATCCATGTCAGAACGGGGCCACATGTGTAAATTATTTGGCAGCTTTTCAGTGCGAGTGCGTACTGGGATTCACTGGAATTTGTTGTGAAACAAGTAATGTTTATCTCATTATGGATGAGGATTTTGTCTATAAATAGTTTTTCAATTTAAACATTTGAATATAATGATATTTATATTTGCTTAGTTTAATTGTATACGCAAATCTATTATCATTTAATTATATATAATATGACTTAAACAACGATTCAAATTGGTGCAGTTATGCACTATTTGACTCCAGGTTAAGACAAATATATATGCCAAAAATAATTATTAGTCTTTTCAAAGGTTATTGTTAATTTTAAATGCATGAACTGTGAATCCCATATCCATGAAATACATAGATTTATCAATGCATTAATATTCTATCTATTATAAATCCGTATTACATGTATTTATATAAGTTATTGTCTATAATCTACATTCATCAACTCATGCAGTATGAACCTAATTTGTCCTTCTCTCCTGACTTTTGATATTGTAGGATATGATAGTACAATAATTTGATTATAACATAAATGTGATATTAGACAGTCTTTTGTTGGAATTTTGCGACTTGAATTATGATTAACTTGCAAAATTTAAAAAAAAGGTCATTTGTTCCCATGAGAAACATATTAACATCAGCATAACATTGTGTTTAGCCCAACTGCAGAGACTGCTGATAAGATGCATATAAAACCAGACCCTATCGTAAAATTTAGGTTACACACCACCTTCATTGATAACAGAGCGAAACATTTCTCATTCTTGCCTAAAGTTGTGTATTGATTTATTTAAGCCATGTGTTCAGCTCTAACATGTTTCTGGAATATTATTATTACTGTGTTCATATAAGAACGTGGTCTATTTGTGCATCTTTATTAGATTAACAATGAACACAGTCTGAAATACATAAATGAGACATACTCAGATATTTACCAAATAATATGTTGTCCCGATAATTAACATTGGAAACGATACTAAAGAATAATTGGTACAGTACATTAATGAATACAATAAGTAACATAATGAACTTAGTATCGATGATTACTTACAATAATAATATGCCAGAAACATGTTAGAGCTGGTGTTTCCTCAAATGACTCCTTTAAAATTACAAATGGTCAATTTACATCAAAGGGGAGTAACTCTGGCATGTCTAAGTATCAGTCGTACTATAAAGGGAAGTTATTATGCAAATACCAATGTCAATAAACAATAATCATGTATTCAGTAAACCATTTTACTGATCTACACACCAGGGGGTGTATACGGCTATGCTTTAGATGATACTGATTGCTCATTTGTCAGTCGCGGGCTTTCGACTCCACCTACTATCAAAGTGCTGGTTAATTGTGGCAATTGGAGTTGGTATTTGATTTTTTATAACTTTATTCCCGACGGATTATTAAATTGAAAGAGAATTGCCAAATGGGGAAAGTGGATCGTATTTATCTTACAAGGTTCTTCGACAGCCACTTCTCTTATATTTAATGAAATATTATTTCAGATATTCCAGACTGTGACCCAAACCCCTGCCAGAATGGAGCCGTCTGTATGGATCTGATCAATGGCTACAATTGCACATGTGTCAATGGCTTCGATGGACCCATATGCGCGGGTAAGTGCTTTTTGTTGTATACAATAAGTCTGAAATTTCTTCAATGCCATGTATAAGTCATATCAAACTACCATGCTACATTTTGTCTATTAAAAAGTATGTTAGACCAGTCTAAATGGGAATATCTCTCCAGCAGGTTAAAAGCATAATTGGTTCAATACTTGGCAGAAAACGTCAGCAATTGGATTTGCTAATAAATATTTATTCATATTAGATCATAAAAAACATGGTCGCCAGGGGGCCGGGCTATTTCACTATACATGTGTATGTCTACTGGGTATATGGAAAAATTTGAAAATCTTTTTCTTATATCCACTTGCCTGATTTTAAAGTAATTTCACAGAAATGTTCCTTAGGTGACCCTCAATCAAATTTCTTCATCCCATGCTGATTTTTAAGAAACATGGCTGCCAGGGGTTTTGGCTTCTTTTCACTATGTCTATATGGAAAACTTTGAAAATCTTCTCCTCAGAATCCACTTGCTCGATTTAAAAATATTTTCACAGAAATGTTCCTTAATAGGTGACCCTCAATCAAATAACTTCCATGTTGATCCATTAAACAGATGGCTTTAGAGGCAGGACTACATTTCATTATATATCTAAACAGAAAATTTTGAAAATATTCTCTAAAGAAACTATTGGCTCAATTTTTAAAATGATTTTGATATGTTTCTTAAGTGGATCCTCTGTCAAATTCCTTCACCCCATGGTAATTTATTTAAAAAAAACATGGTTGCCAGGGGCAGGGCTAGTTGCCACTATTTGTCTATATGGGAAACTATAAAAATATTTTCTTCAGAAACCATTGACTTGATTTCAAAATAATTTCGCAGAAATGTTCCTTATATTTAATTCCTTCACCCCATTGTGATTCATAAAAACATGTCTGCCAGGGAAGGGGTTAGGGTTTTTTACACTATGTCTATATTGATAACTTTGAAAAACTTCTCTTCGAAAACAATTGACCAGATTTCAAAATATTTTCACAGAAAGGTGTACAGTTTGTTTTAAGATAACTTTATAACCCTTTATCTAATCAGGTGAGCGATATAGGGCCATCTAGGTCCTCTTGTTGTACAATAAACTGTTGTCAGTATCAGATGTGACCTTTTCCCTTGATTTGGCATAGTATTTATAATATGAACAGATATTTTGCTATCACAAACCTCACATTGTGCTAGCTAACGTCATCCATTCTTCTATAACATCTTGCTTCTTTAATCAAATGATCAATATCTCATCTTGCTCATTTATTTTTCAGACCCAGTGGGCTGTAACCCCGACCCTTGTTTGAACGGTGCCACATGTATTGCTGACATTTGCTACTGTGCACCTGGATGGACTAATGACCAATGCCAAACCAGTATGTAGCCAGCAACGCTGACCTTGTGTTCAGTATATTGAAATTGATTTCTTTTGCACATTGTCTTAGCCTGACACATGACAAACCAATGAACAGCCAGCAACGCTGACCTTGTGTTCAGTATATTGAAATTGATTGCTTTTGCACACTGTCTTACCCTGACACATGTGACAAACCAATGAACAGCCAGCAACGCTGACCTTGTGTTCAGTATATTGAAATTGATTTCTTTTGCACATTGTCTTAGCCTGACACATACATTATATGTCAAACCAGTGAGCAGCTAAGCAACGCTGACTTTTATCGATTTAGTAAGTAGCTATTTACACATTTTAAAGTGTGATATTGGTAGTAAAATAACCAGTTTTGCCAGACCAGTAAGTTAAGCCATCACCACTGACCTAATGTGTCCAGTCTTTCATTCCACCAACTCCAATATCTGCCAAACAAGTAAATAGCCATCAGTATTTCTCTAGGTACCTGTGTGTTTCACAGTTTTGTGATTGCTAGAAAGTTTCAACACACCAGTACCATACATGCCATATTTCTGAGAGGCTTCCCAGGGGATTTTGCTCTGAATTCAAGGGGATTTTTCTCCCCGCCGGGGGATATGGCATGTATGCAGTATTGGTAAACCAAGACACTGACCGTGTGTCCTGCTTTCCAATATTTTGCTATAATGTTCTTCAGCTTGACTGACAAGTTCTACAACACAAGTAAGTATCGGAATGCATTGACCTCTGGACCTTCTTTCAAATGTTTTCAAGTTTTGTGACTTTGGCCCACCAGTTTTAGGCTAAAATTTTATGGTCTTGCAAGGCAGTGGTTAATTTGGCTTGACCATTAGTGACTGTTAAGGCTGTCGCTCACACCAAGGATAACATAATATTTCGTTGCATCTGTGAGAATTAGCTTCATTTATCCATTTACATTATCATTTTCTTTCAGACATCAATGAGTGCCTGTCAAACCCTTGCCTGAATGGAGGCACATGCACAGACCTTATCAACGGATACCAATGCACATGTGTCCTCGGATTTTCCGGAAATCGCTGTGAAATAAGTAACTGCATCTGTTTGATAATATATACAATGATCTAAACAAAATACGTTGCTTAAGTTTGAATTTCACTTGTGTTTGTTCAGACTTCCTTCAGGAAGTTTTTAGAATTATTTGTGAGTTTAGTTTTTTTAGATTTCTTATCAATTTTATTAATTATTCTGGCCCCAATTTCTCGAAACTCCTTAAATCCCTTATAACAGGATTAAGCTAACCTCACTATTTTTGTTTAAAATTAATTGCGTAATATTTACCTCTTAAAGAGTTTTTAGACTTGTAACAGATATGAATTATCTTTATAATAAACAATGATTCATTTATCAAAATTCAATATAAGTATCCAGTATGTATTTGGGCTAACTGAAATAAGGTACTTAAGCCGGTTAAGCTTATGTAGTTTTGAGAAATTTGCGCCTGGTCTTTTCATTTCATTAGTACAAGTTCCTTGGAGTCCAATTGATTAAAAAGGGCATCCATTCACATTCACACACATACTAGTGACTATAATCATTATTTGCAGTATTTGATTATTTGTAGACAACAACGAGTGTGCAAGTAACCCATGCCTCAATGGCGCCATTTGTACAGATGGAATCAACTCCTACACATGCACTTGTCAGCCAGGATATACAGGCGTACATTGCGAAACTAGTAAGAAAAAAATTAAGATAAGAAAATTAATATAATTGAATTTTATATGAAACTAATTAACTGGAATAGTATGTACATATTCATCTAAATCCAATTCTAAATAATTTCCATTTTTTCAGTAGCAACGTTTTAAGTATTTAATCTTGCATTGGTAATTTGATCACACTTTTTTTTTACAAAATGCTGAAGTTACAATTTTTGTAGTTTCAATTTCTGAAGGTTCGGCATTTTTGCTTCTCTGTGAAATGTCTAATCATTGCTCGACATTTTGATCACATGATATAACACGATTTTCTCATTGGACTATTTACTCAGCATTTTGCAGTTAGATGTGGCTGACCTTTATGATTTTAGTGATGTGAAAATTCAAAAACAGAAAAAAATGCACCTTCTGCATTTTGAAGTGAGGCCATAGATATATGTTTTATTACGAATTAAAATTTATTACTGAATAAGTTAACAATATAAAACCACGTATGCCACTATGTAACAATGCCCCCTATACACAAATAATATGGTATTCAAGATATCAACGAGTGTGCCTCCGACCCGTGCCAGAACAATGCCACGTGCCTGAACCAGGTGGCGTCCTTCGCCTGCCAGTGTTTACCAGGTTTCACCGGAACTTTTTGTCAGACAAGTGAGTGGATTTGCTATTTATAAATGACTCCTTATACTAAAAATTCAAAACATTTTTACTCTCAGGGACATAACTTCATTCTATATGTCTCAATATACAATGAAAGTTTGTGCATGGAGATCATGATGGTATCTGGCTCTGACGTCAACTGTTGTCAAATACGGACTTCCACGTAGGACAGTGCATACCTTTTTCAATGTGTGAGGGGACATGTAAATGAATGCAAATCTTATCATACAGAAAATCAAGTGTGAATGTCAATATGTTATAATCATTATTATATCTCATTTTTTAATCTTATCTCTAGACATTCCCGATTGTATCCCGAACCCATGTTTGAACGGTGGAATATGTATTGACCAGGTGAATGGCTACACATGCCTATGTCCAAGAGGATTTACGGGAAACGAATGTCAAACAAGTATGTAATATCCAATAAGAGTCTTCTTCATGCCAAGTAATCTTTTGTTTCATTGGATCAAATTTAACACAGTTTGAATGCTTTTATATCAATTCAGTTATTAAGAATCTGATCCTAGGTAAACAAGTGATATATTTCAACAGAAATTTAATCTTAAATGATAAATTAGTTAGTAAGAATTCCTTATTAAATCTATTAAACAATACTACAAGATTATATGAATACAAGATTATATGAATACAGGATTATATAAATACAAGATTTTATTAATACAAGATTACAAGATTATATGAATACAAGATTTTATTAATACAAGATTACAAGATTATATGAATACATGATTATATGAATACAAGATTATATGAATACACGATTATATGAATACACGATTATATGAATACAAGATTATATAAATACAAGATTATATAAGGGGTTATATGAATAAAAGATTATAATGATACAGGATTATATGAATACAGGATTATATGAATACAAGATTATATGAATACACATGTTACAGACATTCCTGATTGCACGGGGAACCCGTGCTTGAACGGTGGTTCATGCATTGACGGGATAGCAAGTTACACATGCACTTGCGTCACTGGTTTCACGGGCATCATGTGTGAGGAAAGTAAGTAGATTACTGTTAACATAATCTAAGGTTTTTAATCACTAGCGGACTAAGGGGGAGGGGCTGGGGGGCGGGGGACAGGCTGTATCCAGCGCACACCCTCACTAAAAAGTTAATTTGTTAATATTGAAATAAGGTAATAAAATATGCTCAAAATGCACCATTCCGGACTAGAATTTGTTAAAACTTTCTTTGGGGAGTACCATCCCCCCCCCCAACCCTGCCAACATTTTAAGCCTTATAAATTTTGTATGTCAAAAGATTGTTTCCCTTAAACTTTTACATATGTATGTAACGAAATTTGTAAGATAACTTTGATTCAGTTCTTTGTGTGCTAATTTCTTTTCTTAAATTATTATGACCTTCAAGTTGTGTACTTTGAGATAGTGGTAGCATTGAATTAAAACCCTCAAAGTGTTGTAACACCTTTATACTTGAATCTTAATATAATAATCCTTATTATGATATCTCTTATTTCTTCTGTTATATTTAGACATTCCCGATTGTAACCCGAATCCATGTTTTAATGGTGGGATCTGTGTTGATGGGATAAACCAGTTCACTTGCACTTGTCCTGCTGGATTCACCGGAGATATTTGTCAAATAAGTAAGTATTATAAGTTACAGGGTTAGTAAGTGACCCGATATGGGATATACGGGGCAAAGGAATTTTGCTCTCACCCAAATATGGCTTCTTTCACCCTGTATATCCCATATTTGGTCACCTACTAACCCTGTATATATAACATCAAACACCTGTGTACATGTTTAAATGTTTCATTTATTCATCGGATTATTCATCGGAATAGTAGATAATAAGTAGACGTAATATTGGTATGATATAAATTTGTTGACCAAACATGGAAAAATATGGGGTCACCGCGTGACCAGTCCTGGTATGATGGCATTGCGTCATTCATGCTGGAGGCATGCTATAAACATGTGCATACAGTTTGTATGGTATCCTCATTATGGTTCCTTTTATTTCAGTATTCATGAAAGTTGGTATTTTGTAAAGAGGTTATTTTCAAATATCCACAATTTTGGTTTAATTGGTGTGGAAAATTTGAAATTAAGTTTTAATTCCTGACATCACAATCTTTGTCAAATTAAATCTTATATAGTTATATTAAATGCTGTATAATGTTATAATGGTATCACACCGTTTCATCCGGAAAAAATACTCCAAAAAAGAATATACTTCATGTAGAGTGCCATTCGCAGCAGTGTACAGGGCTTTTTCTGCCCATTTTGGGAAAAAGACCTTAGACATTTTGGGAAATTTTGCGTCGTGAAAATGCGGAAATTGGGAAATTTTACAGTGAAAAGAAAAAGCTGTCTAGTCTCCTGTGAATTAGGAAATGATTTAATATAAGTTTATTTTCTCTTTAAAACACCCACAATGGCTGAAATATCAATCCTTGGGGTGTAAATATCTATTTCAATAAATCATGACAGATATTTCATATCTCTGAATGTGATGAAAATCAATGATTTCTGAGTTCAAGTACCAAAAAAACTTTACATCACATAATTTATTAGCATGTTGAAAATGAACCAGTACAGGTATAAAGAATTTCTAAAAAAAAAAAAAAAAAAAAAATTTTTTTTTTTTTTGGATTGGGATTTTTTTCTGAAGATTGGGAAAAATATCTTATATTTTGCTTTGGGAATGGGTCCGATAGTCGGACCCGTGGGTACTATAGAAATAGCCCTGGTGTAGTATTGTTAATTGAAATCATCTTTGTTTCAGATATTAATGATTGTATACCTGATCAATGTTTGAACGGTGGTACATGCGTGGATGGAGCCAACATGTTTATGTGCGGGTGTCGCCCAGGATTTGATGGCACGCTGTGTGAACATAGTAGGTTATGACATTTTGGTGCCAATGGAGCAGTAGTCTAAAAAATTGTATTAAATTGATATAAAAAAGAACATATATTCAAAACTTAAAAAAAAAAAAAAATCATGTTGATTTGAGGCCACACGAAAAAATAAAATAAATTGTCAAACTTAGTCAAAGTTCTCATGAGTTTAAGTCAGAGAGATATTGCTTTAAACTGTATCCATGCAAATTGACCATAAAGGTGTTCTTAAAAAGTACTGACTGTCATTTGCTCATCATACCTTCTTCTAGAATTTGATGATCGGTCTAAATTACATTTTTCAATAAAATGATTAAATGGTCATCATTTGGGGATCTTACATTTATAGATATAAAGGAGTGCGCCTCAAACCCTTGCCAAAACAACGGGATCTGTGTGGACGGGATTAACCAGTACACGTGCACGTGTCCAACAGGATATGTGGGCATCCATTGTGAAATTGGTAAGTCTCTATGTACTGACTATATATGCATGCTGCATGCATAAGCACCTGATTTGTGACTTTGTTATGATTTTTTATTTTAAGATACCTGAAAAAATGGAGAGATGAGGTAGACATTTTGAAGGTACCTCAAGGAACTTACTTTAACTTGCTGCTGAAACTAATTGGCTTGGCAAAAGCTGTCAAATAATATACTGTGAAATCATAAACATTCACGGGACATTCATTTTCCTGGATTTCGTGGGTTGGCTTATCCACAAATGCAAGATCCCAACGAAAATTTGACCTTTAATTCAGAAATCATACTGGCAATGTAAAAGGGTATACATGTATTCACATGAAAATACATGGTCGTGGAATACAACTTATAAGTACCTAAATCATTGTTACTTTTGCTATTTATATGTTTTATGTTATAAATTATTTAGGGTCAATGATTATAATCAGTACAATCAATGCAATTCTTTCTTTTCTTCAAACAAAACTTTATTCATAACCTGTTGTTCACCAAGTTGTTGCTGCTTATGATAAAACAAATTAGATCTTGGTACATTGTTTTGGGTGATTAGAATGTCCCTGAAATCTCATTTTAAATCCATGTGTTATCAATATCGCTTTAGTGTAATTTAGATAATGAACATAAATGTTTCAAACACATATTTGTCAATATATATACTGGTATTATTTAAATAACAAAATAAAATAGTTAGACCTACCCACAATTTTGGGAGTGGGTAGGTTACCTGGTAGTATTTTGCTACTAACGCCCCTCTGTAGAAAATAGGACGGCCCAATTTTTCTTTTGCCAGGCTGCAAGCAAACATTTTTTAAGGATGGCCTTGTATATTAGAAAGCCTTGAAAAAAAGATTACCGACGTCGACACCAAGCTTAATAAACTCTTTACTGATACTGATAAGCGTGTGGCAAAAAACACAGAGACTATTATTTCGATAGAAGAAAAGTGTGACGTGACGGATTTCAATCTCGATGCAACGCGAAAGGACGTAAAAACTTTGCAGGATGAAAGCCAGAAATTGAAAGAGTCAATGATAGATATTAACGCTAAGGCGATGATGAACAATCTGATTATAGGCGGCATACACGAACAGGGAGATGAACGCCCGAACTCAAAGGAAACTCATGACGCCATGCATGGTTTTATGACGACCACTCTGAAAATTCCTGAAGAGAGGGCAAGTGCGATTATGTTTGAAAAACTGTCGAGAATAGGTACTAAACAGCAAGGAAAACATAGAAGTATCCTTGCTGTGTTCAAAACATTGTCGGATAAAGACTGTGTTAAATCACACGGAAACAATAATGACTCCAAGAATACTGGAATTTTCATGCACGACCAATACCCACCCGAGATAGTTAGCCAAAGGTGAAAGCTGATTCCAGTAATGGTAGCAGCCAGAAAGGATGGCAAAGACTCGTACATTAAGTACAACAAGTTGTATGTGGACGGCAAAGCGTACAGCAATGGCAAGAACGGTAAGGTCGAATAGGACGGACGGGAGGGTGATATTAACGTGCTAGTATGGAACTGCAATGGTTTGTCTAGAGATAAACAGGAAAATGACGATTTTTTAAATATTTTTGATAACTATGATCTTATATGTCTACTTGAGTCATGGACGGATCAGCATGGGCCTTCCGGTATACAAGGTTACGAAACACTAAATTTTTACCGTAAATTTCAGAATAGACGGGCGAAAAGAAACAACGGTGGCATTGTTTTGTACTGTAGAAGCACTATGATGCCTGGAATAGAAATAGTAGAAAACCATTTCGACACTATAATATGGATTAAACTTAAAAAGACTTTCTTTCAAAATAAAGAAGACATATTTATATGTGTGTCATACATTTGGTGCAAAGACTCGCCGGCTTACCAGGTTGTTAATACAAATTTGTTTGAAATTCTTGAAAGGGACATTTGTAAATATCAAGATTTAGGGGTCGTTTTTGCTGTTGGTGATATGAACGCACGAGTTGGCCAAGAGATAGATTATATCGAATCGGACTGTTTCAATGAATACATAGATAGTGACGATTATGTTCCAGATAGGCGGCTACTGCGCACCAGTATGGACATGGTTCATAATAGACAAGGATTGCAATTACTTGATCTATGTAAATCAACGGAAATGCGAATATGCAACGGACGTATTGAAAGAGATGGCAAACATACGTACTTTTGTAATGCGGGATGTTCGGTCATTGATTATCTTTTGTGTAACGAGTCTGCTTTTAAATGTATTAACAATTTCGAAGTACTAGATTTTAATCTGTTTCGGACCACGCGCCGCTAGGGATAAGCTTAAAGGGACAACCTCAAAGGACCAGTGATGCGGGCACAGAAAAGTCGAACTATATTAAGTGGAACTCTGATAAGAAAGAATTATATAGATGAAATATGATATCGAAATTGCCAATTTTTAATAATATCATAAATGATTGTTCAATTCAATGTAGTGACGACATGGACAATGTTTTAAACTGTTTTTTAAATGTAATGAACGAGGTTACGCAACCATTATTCTGCAAAGAGAGAAACACGGTTAAACGTTCCCGTCTAGTGAACACGCAGGTTATGTATACAAATGAATGGTTTGATGGTAATTGCCGAGTTGCAAAACGTTCATATGGGAATGCATTACGGGACTTTAATAATCTTAAAAATAATGATAATAGAGTACGACTGGTCGGTGCTAAAAAGGCCTTCAAGAGCATTACGAAGAGGACAAAACGACGTTACAGGCATGCAAAGATTAAAGAAATTGAACGATTGAAAGGCAAACAGCCGAAAGAGTTTTGGAAATATTTTGCTAAGGAAAGGCAAATGAAAGGACAAAATGTAGACGTTAATGAGTTCAAAGAACATTTTGAAAATTTAGCGAGCCAAATCGGACCACAGTATGAGAGAGATTCGGAGAATTTTTGTTCTACGGAGCACCCGACTGACACACCGGCATTTCCGGAGCTAGATAGGGAAATAAGTGTTGACGAGGTTAGACGGACTATTAAGGGACTGAAACGGTGAAAGGCTTATGGGACCGACCTTTTGATTCATGAGTTTTTCATCGAAGCAGGGGGCATAATCATTGCACACTTAACGGACATTTTTAATATGATTTTCAATACAGGCATTGTTGTCCCAATCTTTAAAAAGGGCGATGATAGCAATGTGAATAATTACAGAGCAATTACCCTATGCAGCTGCCTGTCAATTTTTTCAAATTGGTTTTAAATAATAGGCTGAAGAGTCGGGCCGAAGAAAATAGCAACATATCAGACGCACAGTTTGGATTTCGTCAGGGATTATCAACTACGGATGCTGTTTTCTGTTTGAATAGCATCATGCAACACATATTCTTTAAAGGAAAACGCCTATATGCGGCATTTATTGATATGTCCAAATGTTTTGACAGTGTATATAGAAATGGTCTGTGGTACAAAATTTATAAACAACTTGGTTTACGGGGCATAATTTTTAGAATTATTAAGAACATGTATGAAAATGTACGAGTACAGGTACGGCACTGCAATAGTTACTCCGATTTCTTTGATATAGCTACCGGCTTGAAGCAGGGAGAAATATGCTCACCTTTGTTATGGGCCATGTTTATCGAAGATCTAGAATTATTTTTACAATCTAATCCAGACAGTGGAATCACGTTGAAACATCTAACTTTGATATCATTCCTTTATGCCGACGACATGGTAATATTAGCGGAAACGGCCGAAGATCTACAATGAAGTTTGAACAGTTTATCCGATTATTGCAAGCGTTGGGGTCTGCAAGTCAATGTCGATAAAAGTAAAATCATGGTTTTTAGAAAACGAGGAAGGCTGAAACTTGGTGAAAGTTGAATCTATAACGATAAAGTAGTAGAAACAGTTGACCAATTCACGTACCTAGGAACGATATTTAGTAGTAACGGCCAATTCAACAAAAACCAGCAAATGCTAGTGGGAAAAGCTTTAAAAGCTATGTTTACTTTAAGTGGGAATTTAAAGGGCTTTGATTTGAGCCCAAAGACACAGTGTGACCTTTTTGACGCGTTTGTTGGTTCGATATTAGGCTATGGGTGTGAAATATGGGGATATTCCAATACCAAAGAATTGGAAAGAGTGCATCTGAAGTTTTGCAAGCGTATGCTAGGTGTAAAACTTGCAACAAGTAATGTAGGTGTTTATGGTGAATTAGGACGCTACCCATTACATATTATAAGACAGACTCGAATGGTGAAATATTGGTTTAAAGTCATCAATACTAACAACTGTGTAATTAAGGCACTTGATGACGAATTAGTTGCTGACAACAATATTAGACATTTAGATAACTGGTCGTCAAAGATAAAGGACCTACTTTATAGACACGGTTTCGGGAATGTATGGGAAAATCCATCAACTATAAATTCTAACTGTTTTGCTCAATTGTTTAAGCAGCGGCTTATTGATCACTTCCCCCAAGAATGGCACACTTCCCTCCAAAATAATAACATACTTACTCTTTATAAATATGTAAAACCAAAGATTGAATATGAACAGTATCTTGACGTTATGAACTCAAAGTGTTATCGACATGTGTTAAGTCAACTGCGACTATCATCACATAAACTCAGAATTGAGACTGGTCGTTACGGGAGAAAACGAGAAGAGAGACATGATCGAATATGTGTTTTTTGTGATAGCAGAGACATTGAAGATGAGTTTCACTTCATGTTCAAGTGTGATATATATAAAAGCATAAGTAAAAGATACATAAGTCGTTATTACTGGCAGAATCCAAGTATGTTTAAGCTTATAGGACTGTTACAAAGTAAAAATAAGAATGTATTAAACAATCTTTCTTGTTTTATAAATTGTGCGATTAAAATTAGAAATAACTTAAACAATACCTAAAGTAAGACGGTTTCTGTTTTATGCTTATTGATACATATGCTATAAAAAATATAGTAACATAATAATAAATGGTTTTCTGAACTTTTTATTACTACCCTCCACATTGTTTTCTTTGTATTATTATATGTTTTGTTTTATTTTTAAATGTATTATTTGTATGTGTATGTGTTTGTTTTTTTATGTATGTACATTTCTGTGATTGTTTGTATGATGAGAGACTATGAAGTCTAAATCAAAATAAACTTCTGTTCTGTTCTGTTCAATATTTTTCTTCTTTGCAGAGCTAGAAGAATGAGTATCCAATCTTTGCTAATGGACCCCACCCCTGGGCTTGGGGCTAATTTGTACCCAAGAGTAAATTTTAACCTGTGGGTATTTGTGTTCATATGCACATATTTTCCCCTGGAGTAAATTTGCCCATGGGGGTAAATCTCATCATATATACATCATATTAGGAAAAAATATATCTATCTATATAATTATTTAACATGTAAAATTGACAAAAAAAAAGTTTTCCTTTCTTTGCAGATATAGATGAGTGTGAACCTCGTCCTCAATGTTTGAATGGCGGCACATGCATCAATCTTGTTGGCTTTTTCATATGCAATTGTCCTGCAGGGTTCACTGGAACTACCTGTCAGAGAGGTAATTCATGTGTCTCTGATTTATATAAGTCTCTGTAAATCTACCGTAAGCATGGTCATAAGTTGTTGATTGGTCATAATATTATCATATATATATGCATATTCTAGTGTTACACACGAAACTTTTCAAGACAAATAATACACTGATAGGAACATTTATGTAAGAGAGCCATACCAAAAATATGTAGACACTGTATATAACCATATAATAGAGGTAATAATTATATTAAAACAATCCACAGAAATCGTTCAAAATTTCATTCAGATTCCGGGATTTTGCTTCATGTAGTCTTAAAATAAACGTGAGTATGTTAGAGCTAAACAGGGCAATCCAATGATGTCAAATGATGTTGTTTTAATTTCTGCAAAAAGACCATAATTCAGCTTTGAAATTTATATAGTTATGTTTTCCCTTATTCATAAGGAGACATATTGTTTTGGCCCTGTCTGTCAGTCTGTCTGTCTTACTTCGTTTCTACTCAATAACTATTGAACGCTTGGATCCAGGAAGTACATACTAAGTATGCAGGTTGGTCATGACCAGTAGATGACCCCTATTGATTTTGGTTTCAGTAGGTCAAAGGTCATGGTCACAGTATTATTCTTGGTGCAAAACAATATGTTGGCAGTGACCTTAAGCTGAAAATTGTTTTCCCCTAAATAACTACAGAGCCCTTGCTCTAGGAAACTGCATTCTTGGTATGGCAGTTGGTCATGACTAATAAATGACCCAGATTGATTTCGAGATAAATAGGTCAAAGTTCATTATGACCTTGAGGTGAAAAAATGGTTTCTGCTAAATAACTTATATACCCAGGAGTTTCACTTGGTATGCAGGTTATTCATGTTGAAGAACCTTGGGCCCAGGGCTTTGAGGAAATACTGTATTTACTGATTTTGGGATCATCTGGTGTTATGTCCGTCTAAGCACAGTATGCTGAGATAATCATGTTGTTTAATTTGGATTTAAGAGGGTGGGGGGGGGGGTATTTTTGTCTGCAATAACTCTGCAATAGTATGTAACTTTAGACAATGTTTGAACAGGAAACTTTACAGAAATGAAAATTTTATGAAAACACAAATAAATGTTGTTGAACAATTCACATTTCGACATATTAATCCATCATCTATCGCTCACTTTGGTAATAAATGCTTCATTCCCAGGAAGTTCGAATCACATTTGTTTATTATTTTTAAATTTTCTTAATAAAATATAAGTGCATTCAATCACAAAGTTTGGTAGCATTATGCGCATTCATATACTTATTAAATCACTTAAACATTGACATACAGCCCCAGTTAATGCCTGTGCTATGGTAGCATTTTATTGTTAAAAAAGCAGTCATAGAAATATTTAAAGATCAATGCATTTAGTAATTCTTTCTTGTAGTTTTTTTAAAAGAATACATTCTCTTTTTATTATTTGACATGCTTTACAAAAAAGAAAGTCTGAAGCAGACATCTGAATAGGTTATTAGTTTTTTAGGATAAAAAAATGTTTTGCCAAAATCAGGATCTACATTATAACAATAATTATATTACATCAAGCTGCCTATCAATGTATTTCAGATATAAACGAGTGCGCGTCCCTGCCCTGCCAGAACGGCGGTATCTGTGTTGACCAAATTGCAGAGTACAATTGTACCTGTGCTCCAGGATTTACTGGGACCAACTGTGAATCTAGTCAGTATTTTAGTTATTTCTTTCATGCTTTTCGATGAAATACGGAGTTTTAACAGTGAAATAACAACAGTGAAAATATCAATTTGATTAATGAAGCGTCTTTGTTTTCATTTAACATACCCTTTCCTTAGTAATTTATAGAGATTCATCAGTGAAATAAAAATGATATTTCACTGTTTCAAAAGGCAAAATATCAGTTGGATATTTCTCACTATTTTTAATAGCTTGGACACATGTTCATTGATGTCATTTATGAAATAGCATTTCGTTCACATACAATTCTGCATGTTTTTCTGAAAAACTACAATAATTATAACACGGACCTTTAAACCATGGACTGGCAACTGCCCCATATCGGTGAAACGATAAGAAATAATAATTTACCCACAATCCTTTGCGCGCACTCGGCAAATAGCGAAAATTACGCCGAATCTCCGATCGGTGATTAACGGCGATCTTCGGTTATTTCCGCCAACTCTGCTAATATTATGCCTTGTTCGTTATAGATTTAATTATTATTAATAACTGTGATTTTAATCAAATTCAATTGGACTATTATCAACTCAAATGAAAGTACCGCGCATTTGAGTCGATTTTAATTAATGTTCTCCTACATTTTTATATTCCGCCAATGTCGGACGTCTCAAAAATGACCACAAAGTAAGATCTTGGAATGAAATCCCGCTGCACGCGTGACTTTGAGATTATCGCAATAACACAGATGAGAGTTGCCAATCCATGGTTTATAGTTCCATGATTATAAGTATCATTTTAAATCCATTTTAGGCATATATTTAACGGAAAAAAATCCTATATATTTCACTTGATAAAGATATCATAAACACTTGAAGTAAATAATTTCACTCTTGAAATGTAGATTTTGGTGTTCACTCTATTTTATTTCCAATAGTTGTTATCAACAAAATTTAATTTATTAATCAACCAACAATAAGATTTATAAGCCATAGTAAAACCAAAAAGTCCAAACTAATGCATGTAAAAGATAGCTTTTACTCCACACAGCTTCTTTTACTTTGTTAATTTAATTTAAATGTTAATGATGAGCCAACTGTTCAGAACTTTGTAAAAGTTAACAGTATTGTTCAGTTCTGTTCACAGCATTATTGTTAAATTTTATAGGTGAAATACTCAATGATGTGCTTGTATATTTTTTTTTATAAACAAGCACAGCTGAAACAGTTCACTTGTAATAAGTACTGCATATCAAAAACTTGTCCATGAAACTTCCAGATTAGTTAACATTTGAAAGTTAATGACAGTGATGTTAACAACATCAGGCCTGAAGAATGGGTTTTTGGTAACTTATTCCTGAAAAGATAGTTAGTAGGGCTGTTGTTTTTTTGTATTGTCAAAGGGCTTTTTTGTCGTCTGGGACAAAAACTTTAGCACCATTTGGTGCTGAAAAAAAGTATTGTTGTGAAATGAGCAAATTCTTTACAATTAGATGAAACATTTGTATACCACATTTTTTTGGCAAGTGAAATTTTAAGGAATGAACAAAATAAATGAATAAATAAAAAAAGAACTAAATAAGTAAATACAAAATATAAAAGTGTGGATGGCAAATTAGTAGGATCGGTAGGGAAACCAGAAAACTATTTTTTTTAGGGTTAATGAACTTGAACAAAGAACTGAACAATCAGAAGTCATGCATCATAGTTATGTATTACCATTCTCTTATGATTTTCAGTCATCCTGTATTGTGTCCCTGACCCTTGCCTGAATGGAGTGTGCCAGGAAGGTGTTGGGAGATTTGAATGTCAGTGCGATCCTGGGTACACAGGTGTTAATTGTGAAATAGGTGAGCATTTTTAAAATTATTCATTCATAACGATTTTGATACAAGTTATTACAACATTATATTAATCAATCTCATGATGGCATGGTCAGGCCGGGAATCGAACCCGGGTCGCTTTGGTGAGAAGTGAGTCTACTAACCACTGCGCTAACTTGACAATCACTACTTGGAAACTCTTACAAAATATGAGTTTTCATGACTTCTTGAATGTTTTGTAAGACAGCTTTTATATGAATTGTTAAAAAAAATTTTTTTAAGTATAATAGATGATCTTAAGTATTTTGAACCAGGTTTCAGGTAAGCAAGGGTCTGAGGGCCTTAATTGATGTGTTTAGCTCTGTGGTCAACAAATACATTATAAATGCAGTTTTGTACAATGTTAAGTATGTTAAGTACAGTATGTTAAGTGCAGTATGTTAAGTATAAAATCTTAAGTATAAAATCTGAATTCATTTTGATCCATAATTTTCAATGACAAAAATTGCGTACATTTCATTGGTTTTATAACTGTGAAGTTAATATCTACACAAACACAATTAAACTGCTCTAAATTATATACAAGTAATTCTTGGCACTGTAGATATCAACGAATGTTTGTCCAACCCATGTGTGAATGGCGCCACATGCATCGATGAAGTCAACCGCTACACTTGTCGCTGTGTGCCAGGGTATGATGGAATCAACTGCCAAAACAGTAAGAAAAATGTTGATATACTTTTAGCAAGTGATTGTGTAGCAAGGATAAATATTATTTTTCTTTTGCACACCAGTTATGCTCGGCCTTCTTTTACAAGGCCCTTTCATCTCTTATATATAGAATGTGTAATGCATTAGATGTCATTCATTGTTGTTCATTGATATAACCTTGGGCTTTTGATTTTTCATTTCAAGATAATACATTTATAGTTTAGCCAGTGTGTGACATGATTGTGCTTTTCTATTTCACATGGATGCAATTACAGTCAGGTCATTATGAATGTTATAGAGTGTCCACTTCCTGTTTTCAGACATTAACGAGTGTGCCAGCAGTCCATGTCAGAACAGTGCAACATGCCGGGACATGGTCAACAGCTTCCAGTGCATCTGTCGTCCCGGCTTTACTGGCGACAGGTGTCAAGATGGTAGGTGGGAATTACTGGTTGAATTTGTTACAAACCCGAATTGGACACAATTCTCCAACACCTGTTAAAACATGTGTTTTTTACGGTGATCGATAATTAGATGAACTAGATCAACAGAGTTCGGGAATTACTGGTTGATGTTACAAACCCAAATAGGACAAAATTCTCCAACACCTGTTAAAACATGTGTTTTTTACGGTGATCGATAATTAGATGATCTAGATCAATACAGAATGCGGGAATTACTGGTTGATGTTACAAACCCGTATAGGACAAAATTCCCGAACACCTGTTAAAACACATGTTTTTTTACAGTTATCAATAATTAGATGTTCTAGATCAATACAGAGACTTGCCTTGGTCATGCTTATGTAAGGAAATGACTACCGATGTCTAATATGAATATTGGCCCTGCTCAGATCTTTGTATTTGTTCAATCCTTCAATATATCAATGTTAATCCAGTAAAAAAATGAAATACTTAGTCAATGATAATTCTGTTGAAGCCGCTTTATTACATAAGTAATATCTTCGTGTTCATATTATGTAATAGTAAAATCTTAATGATAATGATAAAGAATGGGCAGAGCAAATGAGCCCTTCTTCATCATTAAGATTTTACAGCAAGTCATCTACGGTAACTTAGAATTCAATGTCATTGGCAGACACATTGTCAACGCAAAAAACAGACACAGGGATGGTGTATTGGATGACAGGCAGTAAGTTGACCTTGAAACACCCACAAAAGTTGAAATTCTTAATGATTAAGCATAGTACTTATTGATTGCCTATCTGCAATTTCATTGGCTGAAAATGTAGCTCGTATTCTAATAATACTTATTTCAGATATCAACGAGTGTTTAAACCTTCCATGTCACAACAGAGGGACCTGTTTGAACACTTACGGCAGTTACATCTGTCAGTGTCCGATCGACTTCACAGGAGTCAACTGCGAGCTAAGTATGTGCCGATTGAGTTCGCTATATTCCTCCAAATAAAGGACCGCTCTTTGTCATGGATTATATAGTGTCAAAGGCAATCATTTTCAATTCATTAGAGATAGTGAAACGGGGCCATGGAGTTTAAGTTAACATTTATAAAGGGAATATATAAAATTATATGAAAATAGTAAAAACTGCATACGAGACAGAAAGACATTCAGGTCTCGATCAATATTTCATAATTTCGACCATATATAAGGGCAGGATGTTAAGTTGTCTTAAAATGACCACCATATACATGTATAACAGCAGGATGGAAGTTGTCTTAAAATGACCATGAAAGAAACCAAAATTCTTTCAAAATGGTTTTATGTGACTACCTGTTAGTTGATTTCAATGTGCATTATGAAGTTATTGTTGACGTCCATCATGTTTTACTCATCAATAATAAATAACATTATATAACATAAGTAACAAATTATGGTACAATTGATTTGAACCAATTTACCCATTTTAAAATCAAGGAATTTCTAGACAAATGTGATGATTATGTCTGCAATGAAGAAACTCGCTTTGATGAATGTTTTTAACTTTGATATACATGTACATATATATATGTTCTACTTCAGTTATAAATGAGTGTGACTCCACTCCTTGTCAAAATGGGGGTCGGTGCATTAATGGTATTGGTCGCTATGACTGCGTCTGTTTACCTGGCTTCACGGGAGTCAACTGTCAAATAAGTTAGTATAAATATTTATATCTAATAGAAATATTAATTACAACATGTTTTAGCAAAATGTCTTTAAATGTATTCAAGTGAATGTATGCAATCTGTTCTTTTGACTCAAGTCAGTGCTTTTTTTTCTGTTATATACAGTTGCATACTCCACGACAATCGTCACTTATGTTTCCAAAAACCATGTTGTCAATTCTTTTTTAAACAATTCAAGACCATATCAACAAGAAGGAGAATGCCCAAGAAGAAATACTTCGCAGTATTTAATTATACATTGATGCCTTAAAGCATAAACTGGGTCCTGCCCTTTAACTCTTTTATTTTTATCTCAGACATTGACGAGTGTGCTTCTCAACCATGTCAAAACAACGGTATCTGCGTGGATGGAATCAACATGTACCGATGTACCTGCCTGCTTGGATTCACTGACATTAACTGCAAAACCAGTAAGTGATACTTCCTTAAATTATTTAAAGCTGCACTCTCACAGATTGACCTATTCTACAACTTTTTCAGTTTTTGAATCAAAATCAGATGATTTTGGGATCAATCTTTTCAAATCAGTCATATATCATAACACACAATAGAACAGATCTCAATTGTTTAGAAATTGCCAAAATTTTCATTTTTCTTAAAGCATCAGTAACACTTTTAGCCAGAAAACATAAATTTTCAAGCGCTACTATTAAACTCTGTAATCTAATCTTTTAACAGCAGTTTTATTTCAAGGGTTTCAGAGATTCATGCAAAATTTGGCTTATTTGTCAAAAAAATAAAAAGTTGTCTAAATGGTCAATCTGTGAGAGTGCAGCTTTAAAAGAATATGATTTAAGAAAGAGATATTTTAGCTACTTCCCAAATCAGCCTTTAAAATTACATAAGGTGCAATGTTGAAATTCTTGTAAATCAATAGCTTATTCTTGCCACATGTTTTATGTAGCCTTGTACAGATATGTACGGTATATTGAGTTAAATTCCATGTTAATGTATTTTAATATTTATTTTTATGGAGTTTTCACAAAATATCTTTGATTAATTTTCCTAATCAAGTTTCAAGAAAAAAAATCTACACCAAAAAGAGTATATTAGTTTTTCTTTATGCTGCAATTGCTCAAGTGTATTTTTGCCCTGGAATAATTTTTGTGCATGTAATTCTTAACTTGTATAATGTACACGCACCTTGATGATGTTGTGCACAAAAAGTAGTCCAAATGTACACATACCTGGATGATGTAGTGCACAAAAAATAGTCCAAATGTACACATATCCATACATGTAGTCTACAAAGGGTTACCATATAGGTTTTCAAAGGTCATTAAGCTATGACTCTAAAGCCTGCCAAAATTCAAAACTTAAAAAGGCTTAAACAGAGACATGGAGGCATGACAACTAACTTTCAAGGGAACTTTTACTTACAGATATAAATGACTGCAGTCCGAATCCTTGTGTGAATGGAGGACTGTGTATTGATGGGATCAACAGGTACACATGCTCCTGTCAGGCAGGGTACACAGGAGTCAACTGCTCAGAAGGTACTATACGGTCTACTATCTATTACAATTACATTCAGAAAAACTGTTCCAATAAAATAACTTGCGTAGATGCTTCTCGGAGGTCATTTGGGACTCAATTTTAATATTAAAATGGCGTGTGAGCGTTCTTGCAGACTATCTGGGATTTTCACTTCTATAATGGCCATGATGGTCACCTGACAACAAAATGGCTGTGGTCTAATTTTAGGCGTAAGAATAGTCTATATACACTCCTTTGCACAGGGTACAGAAGGTAGAAAAACAATTTAGGAGTATACAGATGCTTAATATAGTGCATGCAAAAAGTATCATAAATGTAAAAAGCCTGGAAGGTCACTGCAGCTGCCCCTTAATACATGACAAATGCAAAGATGTCACACTCAACCCAGTTCCAATGCAGTCAGAACACCAGTGCTAGCAGCACTTTGATTTTTCTCCTTGTTACTAGGAAAATAGTTAACAAGCACCTGTTTCATAACAAAGGTACCGACTGTGAAAATTGGAGGCAAAAGACCAATTTAAACAATTTTCTTTTAAACCTGTTAGATATGATTAAAATGTTTCCCATCAAATGTGTTACCAACAAGGAAGTATTCGATTATTTCCCAGATATTTACATTATTCTTGTAATTTGCCTATACCTATTGGCTGGTGATTTGTAATATTTTGATTTATTCTATGAATAATATTTTTATTCATTTACTTTAGAGATAGACGAGTGCCAATCAAACCCCTGCCAGAACAGCGGCACATGCATTGATCAAGTTAATAGGTTCGTTTGTGTGTGTCCGGCCGGCTTCATAGGAACAATTTGCCAGGATGGTAAGAGCATATCATCCTTGCATTCTTAAAGTGATATTTTGATTCAAAATCGATACATAAACATGTTTAACTAACATAAATTTTGAGTTATACGCCTTTAACTACTTACTAAATAATGCAATAATTATATGGAAAATATTAATTACTGATAACAAGATCATAACCCTGTCCTATATAGCTGAAAAATAAAACAAATATGAAATGATTGGTGAGTGCTAAAAGATTTATTGTGATCTACTATAGTCTGATAAGTAGAAATACCATGTTTTCTGGACCTTCTTAAGCTCGGTATCCTTCATCAGAACTATTGTTTATGACATATATTCGTCCTTTTTGGTTTATCAAAACAATTGGATCAATTGTGGTAAATCTTATTTGGGAGCAAGAGTGCATGTTTCAAAAATAAAAAGCTTCAAACTATTGTTTACATTTTGTATTATACAATATTAAAAATGCAAATACATAATGACAGTATATCCGATACAAGATTATTTTATCCCAACTTGCAGATTTAAACGAATGCGCTTCACTTCCTTGCCAAAATGGGGGCTTATGTGTTGATGGCATTAATTCGTTCACCTGTGTCTGCCCAGACGGCTTTTCCGGCATTACTTGCAATATAGGTAAGACAGAGTGATAATAAACTTGTTTTCCTACCTTTCACGGTTACTTTACTATAACTTACTGTTAAACAGAGCTGTCAATGTTTCGGTGATTGGATGATATTGCCCAATTATTGGATTATAAGATTACTAATTATGAATGGCTAATTGCGATGGTTTTTACTGATGGGACAGTGGCAAAATACTCGCTGATTGACAGATTTACAATGTGCTAAAATTGTCGGTGAAATCAATGTGGCTTTGTTGATACATATAGGCGAAGTTTGGGGATTTTAGGTGACCATTTTGTCCAAGTCGCCCCTCGGGAGAGCCCCCTGCAGTTTATAATGAGACTCAACTCCCTGTATGTACTTACATAATTTGAACTCAATTCTCAATATTCCTGTTGATGTGTTGTAGACTCTCGGATGATAATGAATATAACTCTTATTTCTTTACTTTACTATTCCCTCACCACTTTGAGGTAGGGGCGATATAGGAATCACCTTGTCCCGTCCGTCCGTCTTTCCATGGACATCTGGACATTTAGTCTACTTTTCTCCATAACTCTTTTTTTACATGTTATTGACTTCAAACTTCATACACATATTTTATACTTATTTTCTTTTTACCTCTTCTCCATAACTATATAATTATGTTTTTAAGGTATTGATTTATACAGCAATGGTCAACCTTACAGTCATCCCAATTATAAACTGTGCTATGCTTTTTAAAACTTCATGCCTTATTTTTAAAGATGTTATAGTCCTTATTTCTGTATTTAAATAAATTATAGTAGAACTAAGGACAATTAACTTAATTGGTGCCTTCTCACGAGATCATGCACTCAAGGAGTATAGATCACTCCCTGTGATACTTCTTATTACAAGAAGGTGGTATGGTGGGGTAACTAAGAATCCAGTGATAGCTCTTGTTGATATTTGTTCAACTTAAAATGACCAAAAATGATTCAAACAACTGTAACTTTTCTTTATTGATTATTTTCTGACTTTCAGATGATGATGAATGCGCTTCGAACCCATGTTTGAACGGGGCAAACTGTATTGACAGAGTAAATAACTTCACATGTGTCTGCAGAGCTGGCTATACGGGTCCGAAATGTGAGATAGGTAAGAGCAGATAATTAAGTTAAGGTAAGATAAGATAACATGTATATTTTCAGATAAATATTAGGCAATGTATGATAGAGAAATGTTAAATCTATAAGATCAAGCTACTTCAAACAGGCTTAGTGAGAGGAAGACAATAGATAGCTTGATATGTGTCACAAAGTGTGTTATAAAGTAGAATCAGATAAAATAGCAGAGTTATAGTAGATTGAGTAATAGTTATATAACATGAAGTAAAATTTTAATGATTTAGAATGGGCGAAGAAGGCGTAGCAAATGAGCCTATCTTAATCATTAAAAATGCCTGATTATTTATAAACATGCATGTACAGTAAAACTGTGGTCATGTGAAATTATGACCCTGATGTTATCATAAGGTTTTGCTCATGATATGTGTATTTGGGACTGGCAATGGTGTTCGACTCCTCGACTTATTCAGGTTTCTATCAACTGTCAGTAAATTTATATATGAACATAGAAGGAATAATGGTCGGAACTAAGCTTGGACCTTGACTGACAGCCAGTTTTTAATGAATGCCTGTTCAAACGACTGCAGTTTTACTGTATTTGAAACATTACATGAAAGATTGAAAGTATATGTAATTCAGCTTATGACAAAGGTTTTAAAGTGAAATACGTTAAAAACCATAGCTATAAAGTTTAAGATAGCTTTAACATATTTGTGCTGATTGAAAGTTAATATAATGGTAACTTCAATTCAACATTTGGCCGATTGTTTTTAGAACTTTGGTAAAGTTAACAACATTATTAACATCATCATTGTTAACTTGCAAATCTTAACTACAATGGAAGTTTAATGGATACACTTGTGATCTGTAGTATGTATGCAAATAAAGGAAAGCAAAATGAATAATTAAAGCATGACAAAACAAATAATAGCATGACAAAATGAATAATAACAAAATGAATAATAGCAAAACAAAATGAATAATAACAAAACGAATAATAGCTTGTCAAAACGAATAATAACATGATGAAATGAATAATAGCATGACAAAACTGATAAAAGTATGACAAACAAATAATAGTATGAAAAAAAGTATAAAAGCATGACAAAACATTAAATAGATTGTCAAAATGAATAATAGCATGACAAAACAAATAATAGCATGAAAAAATGTATAATAGCTTGACAAAATGAAAATCATATTTGAACTTCAGATTCCTTTTTTTGTTTCAGACATACCAGAATGTGAATCTACACCTTGTTTAAATAATGGCTTTTGCAACGATTTAGTTAACGGTTACAACTGCACATGTGCAGCAGGATTCACGGGAATACATTGTGAAACTAGTAAGCCAATTTTTTAGCACTGCGCTCCAGTAGAAGTCTTGCATATAGCCATACATTTGGCTATGAATTTTTTACTTGCACAAGATAAAAAGCCAAATAAACATCACATGATTACAAATATAGATTACATGGAAACTAGTTTAAACTTATTCATTTCACAACAATTGTGAAACAAATTATTACAACATTATATTAATCACTCTCGTTGGCACAATTTTACGTGAGGATGTGGTCTTGTGTTGAGGGGGAAACTGGAGTACTTGGAGGAAACCCACTGGTCTGGCTTGGTGACCACAAACCAAACTCACTTTTGCTCAGGGGGGGAATCGAACCCAGGTCACCTAGGTGAGAAGCAAAGTGCACTTACCACTGCACCAGACAACCCATGGAAATTAAAATATCATTATCCATTAATATTGTGGATGCCGTCTTGGAACAGTGAGTCAAGATCTCAACCTATTTCTTATATTACATTTATAATAATAAAATAAATGCAGATGATTTCTGTAAGCTTTTGATTAAATTGCATTATATTTTGTAGACATTGATGAATGCCTTTCTGGACCATGTTTGAATGGCGGCGCATGTATTGATGGCATCAACATGTATACATGCAACTGTGTTGCTGGTTACATAGGCATCATTTGTGAGATTGGTGAGTATGCATCCTTGCTTGATATGTCTGTGAATTGCCTCAGGGTAGGTTGTGTACATTGCGATGGTTTTGT
Organism: Mya arenaria; assembly: GCF_026914265.1. Classification (NCBI taxonomy): domain Eukaryota; kingdom Metazoa; phylum Mollusca; class Bivalvia; order Myida; family Myidae; genus Mya; species Mya arenaria. The sequence goes on along the minus strand of NC_069122.1, from coordinate 41,670,356 downwards.
TATGTCAATATCATGTCTTTTAAATGTTTTTTTTCAGTGTTTTTTCCTGACTTATTACAGCTCCAATTCCTTTCCTAAAGCATATAATTTTTTTCCTACATGTGAAAATAAAATTTAATGCTTTGATAAAAATATTATTTTTTCTCATTTTTTTTAATACTAAAATTTGACCTCCAAACCATTTTTGTATAGAAGTTGTTGTTTTCTTAAAGAAACAATTTACCACATTTGTTTATCTTTTCTGTCCATTTGTTTTAATATTCTTGTAAATTTCCGGGCAAAATTGGAAATCCCAAATTTAGTGAATATGAAACATTTGTCCCTATCTTAAAGACCTCGGCATCATTCCCATAATGGTGGGAGGAAGAAAACTGAATCTAGTATTTAAAAACTGATTTCAGAAACTCATTCTAGCAGGATGCAGATTAAAATAATAAAATAAGTTGTCTCAAATTGAGTCATGTTACCCTCATTCATTGCTTTAATGAAGTTTAATGAAGTTCCATCAACAACAATCTCTTGGTTATAGCTTATGCAAAATTTACTGGTTATTAGAATGTTGACAGCAAGAATAAATCTGAGGTAATACGTTTGTTTCATTAAGAATAAGAGGGGCACTATACTTTTAACAGTGAGCCTCAAAGTTATATTGCATGCCTTTTGGTGAAATATTTAATTATGGTGCTCATGAAAGGTGAAATATTTTGTAGTCTGCAATAAAAAAACAAATTCCTTTGTTTCAAGTGTGTAATTCATCAAAAATAAAAAAATACTGTGTGTGTTGATGTTTGTTCGTCTTTACAGAGAATTAAACGGGCAGAAATGAGGGAAACAATAAAGTTATATTTTGATAAACTCATTGTTTAAATGGGGAGTTTTCTGGACATGATCCACAACTATTTTCCAATTAACCACCGAAAAACATGACATAAAGATTTATATCATTTCCTTCACTTCCAGATATACCAGAGTGTGCCTCTTTACCGTGTTTGAATAACGGTATATGTATGGATCTCGTCAACAGATACACATGTGTCTGTCCACCAGGATTTACAGGAATCATCTGTGAAATAAGTATGTTATAGGGAATAATCAAAATTTGATACAGTTTGTTTTCTTACTTTACTATGAAAACTACAGGGACGAGCTCATCAGAAAATAATATAAATGAATAATTCATTCATGGGGAGACATATTGTTTCTTCCCTCTCAATAACTATAGAAGACTTTGACGCTGGAGCTCATACTTTATATTCAGTTTAGTCATGATCAGTAGATGACCTCTATTGATTTTGATATCAGTATATCAAAGGTCAAGGTCACAGTGTCCTTGAGGTGACAAAATGGTTTCCACTCAATAACTGAAGATCCCTTGGGTCCAAGAACATCATACTTGGAATGGAGTTGGTCATGACTGTTAGATGACCCCTATTGATTTTGAGTTCAGTATTTCAAAGGTCAAGGTCACAGTGACCTATAGGCAAATGATATGTAAGCTGAAAAATGATGTATGCTCAGTTACTAAAGAACACCCAGGAACCTCATACTTGGTATGCCAGTCCACTGTTGGTCATTAATTGAAGATATCCCATATTGATTTTGAGATTAGTGGGTCAAGGTCAAAGTGGCCTTCATGTGGAAAAAGATTTGTTAGTTACCAGTAGGTGTATCACACTGTTTCTGATGAATAACTATAGAACTCGTGGAACCATGAACTTCAGACTTGGACCCCAGAAATTAATACTTGGTACACTGGTTGGTCATTACCAGTAGATGAGCCCTAATTTTCAGACCAGTAGGTCAAAGGTCAAAGTCCTGGTGACTCAAAAAAGTATATCTGGTTTACTATAAGATTAAAAAGCAGATATCATAAGGGATACATACAATATGTACATTTAAATGTCACTAATTGGTTTGAATAAATATGTTTCACAGTGTGATAAATTACCAGAATTTCCAGACATTATGAATGTATTTACATTAGGGATGCAAACGAATGGCAAACTTGATATTCGAATATTCGTTAAATCTTTCGATCGAATATTCAAATATTTATTTACCGAAATACATATTTTAGAAGATGTAGTCAATTACTATTATTATTAGCTAAACTAATAGCTGGGGTAATTTTATCCCGTAATTTGTTGTAGCCAGTACGCACAGCGGACCCTGATTTTCTCCAAATGAGTTTTAGAAAATCTCCAATTTTCAGGAAGAAATAAGCAATACATTATAAACAACAAACAAAATATCGAATAATTTTAATCCCGCTGCCTTTATATTTGCAAACGATGTGAAATTAGTTGGATTCCTAGTCAAATAGCGTTTTGCGCCAATGGAGAGTCTTTCTGTAGGACATGCAACCTCGTTCTGTGATTGACATCTAAATTGACTAAATATAACTATGGAAAACCCAAACCAATTCGGGAACTAATAAAATAATAAAACGAAAATATATGGATATGAGTCATATAGTGTACAACAATAGAGGAAATATATCCTAAAACGCTATACTATACATTTACATTTCAAAGCACGAACATTGTATCGAAGCATGGAAAACAGTTTAAAGCACATATATGTTACAACATAATTGTAGCACATGTCATTCTTATCATCACAGCAATTTGAGCTATGTTGCACAGCTTAATCTGCAGCCAAGACAACACGTTGGTCTTAAAGCCGATTCCTAGCCAGATATTGTAAAAGTAGGGGGACTTTTTATAGTACCCGACGATAAGTCCCTAAATGACATAAGATGTGTGTGTATTGTCATTACATTCACACCTCTAGCATTAGGGGCCAATCGTTTTAAAGACAAGACAAAAGAACTTTATAAACAACAACAGTGTTGTAGGCAAAAGGTTTTTTATTCTCTTTATTGAACTTTTTTTCGAATTTTCGAATACCGATTTTGACATTCGAATACCAAACGTTTGATCGAATATTCGAATATTCGATTGCATCCCTAATTTACATGTATGTGTGTGTTTTTTGAGTATATGTATGTTATGAAGAAAAGAACAATTATACATTTAATTGAAGTATTTATGTACTCCAGTATAAAGCCAAAGCTCTTTGTTGTTCAAGTTTTTTTCTGTTTCTTAGATATAGATGAGTGCCTGTCGTCACCATGTCGGAATGGTGGCACATGCAGAGATGGAATTAACAGGTTCACATGCTCTTGCCCTCCTGGGTACATTGGAATACGATGTGAAACGAGTAAGTTAATTTTAATCTGTCACTCTCAATGCTGTTTGATGTATTTTTAATTGTTTCTGTTTTGTATCTGTTAAGTGATTGGTCAATATTTATTCAAAAATTGATATTAACCAATCAAATAATTAATATGTCCAACCTAGCCTAAACATAACATATGGACAACTTATACAAGAGTGATATACAGTTGGCTACATGAACACTGCTTTGAATCATTCCCTGAGTCCATTTTGTGTGTGGAAACACCTGTACCACTCTTTGTGTCAAGAAATAAAACTTGAAAGATACAGTCCTATTTTACAGCAGTTTCAGAATGCACTTTTGAAGGAAAGTTTCCATTTCTAAAACTTAAGAATTTCATTCAATCAAAATTCATTTATTTAGATCCGGACCCGAAACACTAAAAAATATAGTGTTTAATCCTTTGATTTTGGTTATGCATAAGTAGCGTGCGGATAAATTACGATATTCCAATATACACGTTACTTAATTATTGAACACTGTGACAATTTAGTGCGAAACAGTCACTAAATACACTATTTTTGTGATTCAATATTCAAACGCAACACACAATTTCCAATATGGGAGTTACTGTATAAACAAAAACAAATGATACACCTTGAAACCTGGTTTAAGTGTCATTATTCTCATGCTGTACAAAAGTTCCTTTGATGTTTCCTGTGATTTATATTCAGGTATTCATATTATTTGAATGAATGATTATCAAATTATGGTTGTCAATCCTCATGCCACGCAAAAATCACTCCAATGATATATTATTTGTACTTCAGATATCGACGAGTGTGCATCCCAACCATGTCAAAATAATGGATTGTGCATTGACCTCCTTAACGGCTTCAGGTGTGTCTGTGCACCTGGTTGGACTGGTAGAATTTGCCAAACAAGTAAGCAGTTTCCTTTAAATATCAAATGCAAACAACTTTTTTGTTTGTGGCGATGGCATGTCATTGACAGCGATGGCATTGTTGTTGGCAGTGATGGCATTGTTGTTGGCATTGATGGCATTGTTGTTGGCAGCGATGGCATTGTTGGCATTGTCGTTGGTGGCTATGGCATTGTTGTTGGTGATGGCATTGTTGTTGGTGGCAATGGCATTGTTGTTGGTGGTGATGGCATTGTTGTTGGCAGTGATGGCATTGTCGTTGGTGGTGATGGCATTGTCATTGGTGGCAATGGCATTGTGGTTCGTGGTGATGGCATTGTGGTTCGTGGCATCAGTTTTTTGTTGGCAGTGATGGCATTGTTGTTGGCAGTGATGGCATTGTTGTTGGCAGCGATGGCATTGTTGTTGGCAGTTTTGGTAGTGGTGCTGGCATAGTTGTTGATGGTGATGGCAGTTTTGTTGGCAGCGATTGGATTGTTGTTGGCAGTGATGGCATTGTTGTTGGCGGCGATGGCATTGTCGTTGGTGGCGATGGCATTGTTGTTGGCAGCAATGGCATTGTTGTTTGTGGTGATGGCATTGTCGTTGGCAGTGATGGCATTGTCATTGGTGGCAATGGCATTGTGGTTCGTGGCGATGGCAGTTTTGTTGGCGGCGATGGCATTGTTGTTGGTGGCATTGTCATCAGTGTGAATAGACTTTAACACTGCCTACAACACATGTTACCAGAGAAATTCCAATCACTGTTGAGCAATGTCCATAAATATGGCTTAAATAATGATTGAGATTTACCCATTTTTGCAATGTAAAACCACAGATGAGTGTGCATGTGAGGTGCTCTTGTTTTAGTTTTCATCATAGCTAGTTTAATTAGCTATGTGTATCAACAGAAGATTCTGATTGATCTCTAATTATAATGATAATTAGTTACTAGAATTTAATACAAAAAACATATGTGATCATGTTCTCCTGCTGTTCACTGCGAAAACTGTCAATTTTCTGCATTAGTCAGTTGTAACCTCTGCACAAAGCCACAGCACTTTCCCTGCTATTTTCAGGGTGAAACCAAAAGCGCCGCATTCACTCGGCACTGTGAGGCCTACTGGCAGATAAAAACTAGGCCCATTTCCACCGCTTACCCAGTATACTCCTTGACCTAGGGTGGGGTGGGGGGGGGGTAACAATTGACTGGTGCATAACTGTCCCAAATCATAAAAGATATTCACATGCAGCTGAAAACACACAATATGCATTTATCATATCTTATTATATTTGTCGAGTTATGCCCATTGGTCAACTGAGAAAACCTGATTAGCTTTGACCTCCACAATGTTGCTCTTATGCTTGTTTTTTACAGATATAAACGAGTGTGCATCTAACCCTTGTCCTGCCCAAGCCACATGTGTTGACCTGGTGAATGCCTACCGGTGTAACTGTCCTCCGGGGTTCACGGGGGTGATGTGTGAAGCACGTGAGTAAATATACTGTTAAATTCCTTGGTTATTGAAAGCATACCCTTGTACAATATATCCATGTCCCATCACAGCCAGCTGTGAGGACCTTGTAAATGCCTACCTCTGTATTTGTCCTCCAGGATTCATGAAATGTGTGAAATGCATAGGTTAAGTCATCTTATTCTATGTACACCATCTAAATAAAGTTTTAAACTGTATACCCATGTCCTGTCACAAGCACCCGATAGGCCTCCTGGCTTTTTGGGCTCGATGTGCAAGACATATGAGTACCAGTATATTTGTTTCACAGCGTAACATCTGAAATACTTTTATAATAATAATATAATAATTTTTACTTTAATGTCGGGAAACAGTGATTAAAAACTGCTGACAAAAGATCAGATCGCAGGTTTCATATTCATATCCACCTCCGCAACAGGGAATCAAGCCGAGATCATTGGACTGCTGGTCCTGTGCTTTAACCATTTGACATCATTTTCACTGCTTAATTGGACTTTAGCGAGCTATTTTTAAGGCATCTATTTTCAGCTTGTAGCATCATTGACGTTGATTTGTAGATCACAACGTATATTTTATAATCTGGAATTTTACTGTCATTCCTGGCAATGCAGTCAATGACCTTTTTTGTTATAGGGTATAAGCAAATAGCATATGTTTTTACGATTATATATTATAGACATTTTTTGCAAGATATTACCCAAAATTTATATTCCTCTATTTTAGCGATCAACGAGTGTAATTCACTGCCTTGTATGAATGGCGGAACCTGTCGGGATCTCGTGGCTAGCTACAGCTGTGAATGTGCTTCTGGATTTACCGGACCCAACTGTGGAATAAGTAGGTTCAGTTACTTAACTGTCTTGTTAATATGTGGATTAGCGTACAGACATGTTTTATATTTGAAAGGACTCTCACCTAACTCAAAGCATTACTGCAAAGCTTTTGTATTACTTTAGTATGTTTTTTGGACATTCTGATATAATTATATGTGTTGAACTGTCATTCAAACCATTTTGATTAGTTCATTATTAAGCATGTTTGAAACAAACATGTGAAGCACATTTTATAAATTTATATAACCAGGCTAGTTCAATAACCAGGCTAGTTCAATAACCAGGCTAGTTCAATAACCAGGCTAGTTCAATAACCAGGCTAGTTCAATAACCAGGCTAGTTCAAAAGTAAGTACTTTTTGTAAATTTAAGACCGTACAACAAAAAGCACACTATGAATTTTGAAGAAGTGCAACAATTAGCATGATATGAATTCAAAGATGAACAGCAATAAGCACATTTATGAATTAGAATTAGGTCAACAATAAGCACACAAGCTTTAAATCGAAAAAAAAGAACAGCAATATGCTAATTGGTTGAATTTATGTAGTCAACAATAAGCACACATTATTAATTGAAAGCTAGTCAACAATAAGCACATTTACGAAAAGAATGCAGGTCAAGAATAGCCATACAAAATACAATCATTTAAAGAAAAATAACAATAAACACTTTACGAATGGAAAGCTCATCGGCACAAAGAACAACAATAAGCACTCTATGAATTTAAGAAACAAAGCAATAAGCATACTCTTTCAATTAAAAGAAGTGCAATAATAAGCACACATTATGAATTAAAAGCAGGTAAAAAAGGCACAATTTTATGAATTCAAAGAAGTACAGCAATAAGCACACCAAAAAGCACACATTATGAATTTAAAAAAGATCAACAACATGTGCACTGAATAAATTTAAATTTAAAGAAGAACAACAATAACCACACCTTATAAATTTAAAGAAGAACAACTAAAGCACATCTCATGAATTTAAAGAAGAACAACAACAAGCATATCAAATGAATTTATAGGAGAACAACAATAAGCATATTTTATTTATTTTAAGAACAACAATTTATCTTTAAATCTTATATTTGAAGAAAAACAACAAGAACATGCACAATTAATAAATTTAGAGAAAAAGAACAATAAGTATTTAAAGTGAATTTAAAGATTATTAAGAAGTAACTCTTATGAATTTGAAGAAGAACAGCATAAGCATATCTTATGCATTATAAAAAGAAAGACAACATACATACTTTATGAATTTAAATAAGAACGACAATAAGCATATCTTACGAATTTAGAAAAACAACAACATGCACACATTATGCATTTAAAGAAGAACAACAATAATCATATCTTACGAATTAAAAAAACAACAACATGCACACATTATGCATTTAAAGAAGAACAACAATAAGCATATCTTACGAATTTAGAAAAACAACAACATGCACACATTATGCATTTAAAGATGAACAACAATAAGCATATCATATGAATTTAAAGAAGAACAACAATAACTGTATCTTATGAATTGAAAGATGAACAACAATAGGCACATATTATTAATTTAAAGAAGAACAACAATAAGCACATATTATAAATTTAAAAACAACAACGATAAGCACACATTATGAGTTTAAAGAAGAACAACAATAAGCACACTTTATTAATTAAAAGCGGGTAAAATATAAACACACATTATGAATTAAAAGCAGGGGGGAAATAAGCACACTTCATCAAATGAAGGCAGGTCAACAATAGTCACACTGTATGAATTCAAAGAAGTACAAAAATTAGCACAGCCAAGGGTAAAATTACAGTGAGTTACTTATTATCTTTTTAATCCTTTAAACTTGGTTTGGGAAAGTTGGGTAACTGATATAGTTGTATTTTCCAGATATCCCAGACTGCCTAAATAACTTATGCGCAGACTATGCCACATGTATTGATGGTATAAACAGTTACACATGCCTTTGCCCGACTGGATTTACTGGTGAATTCTGTAGGATAAGTAAGTAGATGGAAACTTATTTCTCAATAAGTTTTTTTAAGGAATTAGTAGTTTGTCCACACTTTTAAATATCATGCTCTGATGCATTCATTAGTATTTTTTTTTATATAATGCCTACTATTATTATTTAAAAACACATAGCAGTCAAACAAGTACATGTTATCCAAAGCCCAGTGTATCAGTAAAGGTCCAATCATTCAGATGCCAAATTTCAATCAAACAATGAGGGCATGTGTGGTCTAGAGGTTAAAGTGTCTGCCTCTCAGCCAAGACGTGGGTTCCATCCCAACCAGGGTGAGAGTTTTCAAGTGTAATAGGTTTCCTCCTCTCACCCAACAGGTTGTGGGTTCAATCCTTGACAGGGTGAGAGTGGTCTAGTGGTAAAGGTGTCTGCCTCTCACCCAAGAGGTTGTTGGTTCAATCTCGACCAGGGTGAGTGTGGTCTAGTAGTAAAAGTGTCTTCCACTCAACCAAGAGGTTGTTGGTTCAATCTCGACCAGAGTGAGTGTGGTCTAGTAGTAAAAGTGTCCTCCACTCAACCAAGAGGTTGTGGTTCAATCTCGACCAGAGTGAGTGTGGTCTAGTAGTAAAAGTGTCCTCCACTCAACCAAGAGGTTGTTGGTTCAATTTCGACCTGGGTAAGATGGGCAGGTGGTAAAGGTGTCCACCTCTCACCCAAGAAGTTGTGGGTTCGATTTTTACCAGGGTGAGAGTGGTCTAGTGGTATAGGTGTCTGTCTCTTACATAAGAGGTTATGGGTTCGATCTCGACCTGGGTGAGAATGGTCTAGTGGTAAAGGTATCCGCCTCTCACCCAAGACGTGGTGGGTTTGATCCCTACCAGGGTAAGAGTGGTCTAGTGGTATATGTGTCTGCCTCTCACCCAAGAGGGTGTGAGTTGAATCTTCAGCTGGGTGAGAATGGTCGTAGGTTGTAAAGGTGTGGTAAAGGTGTCCGCCTCTCACCCAAGAGGTTGTGGGTTTAATCCTCACCAGGGTGAGGGTGGTCTAGTGGTAAAGGTTTCCACCTCTCACTCATATGTTGTGGGTTGGATTCCCACCAGGGTGAGAGTGTTCTAGTGGTATAGGTGTCTGCCGCTTACCCAAGAGGTTGTGGGCTAGATCCCCACTAGGGGTACTTTCTCATGGCCTTTCAAAATGGATGCCAATACTGGTTCCTTCCCAGGAAACAGACGCAAGAGTTATTCTATAACCTATCGAGTTTCATCACGCTCAAGCTCAAAGAAATTAGTATACCGTAATGCACCAGTCAATTGTTACCACAGCCCCGGGGAAATGGGCCGTATTTTGTTTATCTTTCAGGTGGCCCCACAGTGCCGGGTGCATGCGTAGGTTTTGTCTTCGCGCCAAAAATAGCGGGGAATGGGTCTTACCTGGGGTGCGAGGATATTTGGCTGGATTTACCAGCAGTTTATCCCTGCAGGACGGGATTTTACCCGTGCTTTGCTTGACCCAAAGACAAAGTCCCCTCTATTCCCCGGACCTGGGGAGGTCGTGGTTACAATTGACTGGTGCATAACCTATATAACCTAATCAAAGAATCAGTTGATGACCAATGATTGGAGTATATTTGTGAATATATAAAACACATGGTTGCATTACACAATGGACTTGCATATTCTACCAAACCTACCTATGCTTAATGATCTCTACAAGTTTAAAAAATAGTATAAGTATGTTAACAAGTGGCTCTTCTAACTAAAACCTTATCGTCATGTAGCTCGTGGAATGTAACCAATAATTGCTGTTTTCTACCTTTATTTTATTTGCAGATGTGCTGGAATGTCTGAGTTCCCCTTGTAGGAACAGTGGCACGTGTATAGATACCATTGGGAGCTTCAATTGCATTTGTCCGCTTGGATATACTGGCAACCTTTGCGAAATAGGTGAACATACAAATTTGTAATACCTAAGGGGCCTAGATTACAAACAGTAGAAAGTCTGAAATTAAGCTTAAGGGGCAAAACTGAATAAATATAATTCTTTGTTACCTGATAAAAGGGCTTTTCTGAGTGTGAGTTTATGACTTGACTGTTTGTGAACATTTAAGGTCCAGACCATGAGAAAGACAAAATCACATTTTACAACTGTTTCGATAGAATGATTTGTTACCTCTTCCAGTTCACATTTGGATGACTGTGTTACAATCACATAGTTTTGTAGTTTCATATTTTATTTTAAATGCATTAAATGCGTAAAGGCCTTAACCCTTAGGCTGCTGATGGGGATTTTAAAGGCTTTGCAAACAGCTTGGAACCAGACCAGACGCCGAGTAACTCGGCGTCTGGTCAGGTTCCAAGCTGTTTGCCACTCAGTCAATATATCCCCAAAGTTTTAAGTAAATTGAAAGAAATTTAGAATAAACCAGACGACATTTTTGAGCAGACGACAATTTACCCAGCATGCAAAGGGTTAAAGCTTCACTCTCAGAGATTGACTGTTTTTGACAACTTTACTTTTTGACTTGGAATGCGGTCTTTGCCTTAAAAAAAAATCAGCACTTGTCCTTTCGGGTAAGTGATTGAAGAAAACCACTTGCCCAAAAACAGTTTTACTTGCCCAAAATATTTTTTTAAAAACCCAACAAAAATCAAATTGTTGTGTTCATTTATTCGCTAAAGGATAACAGGAAATTGAAAACAAGGTCTTCAGTCATCTCTAAGTCATCACCATCATCACCATCCAAAAGATCATTCTCGTTTTTCTTCATACTGCTTCTAATTACCTGATGTACTAGTATATCTTCAGCTATTTTGGCTTTTTACCCGCAACATACTTCATCATTTTGTAATCAAAACCAAAACATGAACGAGAGGAGAATTTAAATAATAAGCGTCCAAGTGTCAAGCAGATGCTTAGAAGCTGATAAATGTATTTAATAAAACCGTCTGGCAGACGCTAAGACGCTTATTAATTGAATACTACAAATGTTGAGCATGTGGAATGCATCAAATCATGCGTAAATATGTGAAAGCCAATATTAAGAGCGTTCATTCAGGATTTGTGAATTGTTGCTGAAGAAACTAGCTGAGGGATTTTAATTTTGGAAAAATGCACTTGGGGCATCCACCTGGGAATTTTGACTTCTCCGAAAAAGTATATACTTGTCCTGGGTTTCGGGCAACGCAGTTACGACAAGGACTTGGAATGGGCCTTTTTTTTGCTTAAATTTAGGAAACCGTCATATAACACTGCTGATAAAAGATCAGATCGCAGTTTTTCATTATTGTGTTCGAAAAACCTTTTAACTAATGCTTTAAGAAAATTGATTTTTTTGGCAGTTTTCCAAACAATTGGGATCTGTTCTATATAAGAAATATTACACACCACTGAGGGTCATATGACATTATAAGGACAAGCCAGTCAGCCCTCGAATGTGTATATTCATATATTCACCTTCGGGGGCTGACTGGCCGGTCCTTATAATGCCATATGGCCCGAACCGAAGTGGTGTGTAATATTTCTTATATTATACCGAACACATTTTTACCATTTAATAATTTTAGAGCGCCTTTGATATGTTTTATTGAACAAATCTAATAAAGTTTACTTGCGCAAAAAATGTCGTTGTGAAAATTTCAAGCAGCACCCGCCAGAATTATGACGTCAGCGGGTCATATTATATGACGTCAGCGGTCCATATTATATTTTTGGCGAGGTCCCGCCGGCCAAAAAACTTGATATGGACTGCTGACGTCATGAAAACTGGATTTTTATTAAAATACATTAATATACAGACCGATCAACTTTATGTACACAAAGAAGGGACACATTTATGTAAGGTATAAATTGTTAATCATCTTATATGACTACATTGAAGGCATTGATACCAAAATCACCTGATTCTGACAAAAAATAAAAGAAACGTCAAAACTGTCCATCTGTGAGAGTGCAGCTTTAAGGTCCATGAGCATGCAATAAAGTACATGGATACAATACAATTTTTCTTAGTAGCTAGGCCTGTATTCATAAGACATCTCATTTTCTAACTTAAGTCATTTTCTTAAGTTAAGTATCTTACTTACGATATGAAATAATCTCTTGATAATATCTGAAATACTTTATTTTCATTGATTTGATTCACAATACAAACTTTTATGTAAAAAAATACTTATGCTTTTCTTTTGATTACGAAATTTTAGGATATTGATTTAAGATGTTTTATGCATGTACCACCCCTGTATCTTCCCTTTTTTGATCGTCTTGGAGGTATATTTCTTGCACTATATAAGGCTCTCTGCCCAAGTCAATACAAATCTAAGTCTGTCTTAGTTGAAAATCAAAATTAACATTGTGTTATTTAGTGCTTATTTTGCTTAACATTTGTTCAAATTTAGCCAGTATTAAAGATGAACAAATGTTGTAGAAATAAAAAAAATCAACATGTTGGTATTTGTGGTATTTACACAGATTTTACATATTTTTAATTTACAACAAAGACCCCTTAATGAAATGGGCCCAAGAAAATAATAATTTGTTCCCAAATTATAACTTTTTGTCCATTATTCATCAGAATAATTGCATTTTCAGGTTTTTGTCTGTCCTTTTTTACTTTCAGATATTAATGAGTGCATATCCCTCCCCTGCCAGAACGGTGGGAACTGTACTAATCTTATTGGTCTCTACACGTGTTCATGTGTTCCTGGGTATACCGGAGTCAACTGTGAAATAAGTATGACTTTGTGTTTGAATTTTATACAGCTATTTTTGTTTACTTCTACACGAGTATCTCAAAAAACATTACCATAATAGACTTTATAACATTAATAGAGGGCTATGCATGAAAGGGGGAGGGTGTGGGAGGGAGATTATCCCTGTAGCCAGTGGGGGGTTCGGGAGCCTTCCCATGGAAAAATGGAAAATGGAACTAACATGTTGAGCACTGATGTGTATTTGGAGGGATGTATAGATTCTACTTTGTAGCCGCCGACTATGTAGTTACCAACAGATGGATTTAGGCTCAGTATGTTATCTAGCACAGAGAGACTATAGTTGATCTTCCCTTTGTTCTAATATCAATTTTTAGCTTAGCCCTCGACTTTGATGCCATTTTTGGCCATAAATATTGTTTTTATTTTTCAAATTGATGAAACTCACATGCTTTAGTGCGTAACGCTGGCTACGCCCCTGATAAATTAAGAAATATTACATACCACTGAGGTAAATATGACATTATAAGGCCCATTCAGTCAGCCACCGAAGGTGTATGTATATAAAACCTACCCTCTTTATTATATAGTAACGACATCCTGATTGAAGAGTAAAAGAAGACGCTGCTTGTTGCTGTCCGCCTCTTTAGGCATTATAAACAAAATATAATATGTTGACATTGATAGATTGCACTCATATTAATATTCCACCTTCCTTTAATTTTCATTATTTTTCAAATATTTTTTTTTACATGCTTCTCTCAAATGACACGACCAATTATAAATGATTTTATAACATTAAAAAGTAATATTGATCAAATATAATAATGCATCTCAGAATCAAATTGTATGTAAACTTATCATATTACAACTGTACGGTCAGTCTAAGTAATGGTAAAGGTAATGGCTAATTTGACTTGTTTATTTTACAGACATCAACGAGTGCACAGCGGATTCGTGTAAGGCTGGCATGTGTGTGGATGGGATTAACTCTTTCACATGCGATTGTGTTGCGGGTTACAGAGGCACAAGGTGTGATGAAGGTCTGTCAATCAAATATTTTGATTAAATATCATGCAAAGCATTTAAAAAAAAGAATGTAGATGACATAACTTGTTGGTATATTTAAATTTTAAGTATAAACAAACAAATCACAAAGTATGTTGAAATGTAATGCAAAAATAAAGTAAAAGAGACCAAATGATTTTTATATAGTTTGTTAAAATTGCAAAAGAACGTTTAAGAACGATCTTGACTTTGAATCTTTAAGATGAATTCAGGACCTGTTTTAATTGAAATCTTCGTCAATTTTAGTCATGAATTGAAAATACTTTAGCTCTTGTTTTATTTATTTTATTACATGTTTATGTTTATTGAAATTTCTACATAGGAAACCTTAAATTCAAGATTCACATATTTGTACTAAGTAAAACTTATATCCAAAATTCATATATTTCTCCATAGGAAACCTTAAAGCCAAGATTTACATTTTTAAAAAAAAAGAAAACCTTCAATCCAAAACTCACATATTTATATGAGGAAAACCTAAAATCAAAGATATACATGTTTCTACATAGAAAACCATATATCCAAGATTCACATATTTCTATGAAGAATACCTTAATTCAAAGATAAACCTGTTTCTACATAGAAAACCATATATCCAAGATTCACATGTTTGTTCATAGGAAACCTTAAATCCAAGATTCCTAATTTCTACATAGGAAACCTTAAATCCAAGATTCACATATTTCTATGAGGGAAATTCAAATGAAAGATACACATTTTTCTACATAGAAAATCCAAGCACATATTTCTACATAAGAAACTTTAAATCCAAGATTCACATATTTCTACAGAGGAAACTTTAAACCAAGATACACAAATTTCTACATAGGAAACCTTAAATCCAAGGGTCACATATTTTTTATGTAGGAAACCTTTAATCCAAGATTCACATATTTTTATGTAGAAAACCTTTAATCCAAGATTCACATATTTTTATGTAGGAAACCTTTAATCCAAGATTCACATATTTTTATGTAGGAAACCTTAAATCCAAGATTCACATATTTGTTCATAGGAAACCTTAAATCCAAGATTCACATATTTCTACATAGGAAACCTTAAATCAAAGATTCACATATTTCTATGAGGGAAACTTAAAATCAAAGATACACATATTTCTACATAGGAAATCCAAGCACATATTTCTACATAACAGACTTTAATTCCAAGATTCACATATTATTACATAGGAAACTTTAAACCAAGATACACAAATTTCTACAAAGGAAACCTGAAATCCAAGAGTCACATATGTCTATGTATGCAACCTTTAATCCAACCTTTAATCCAAGATTCACATTTATGTGGTCAGCAACCTTAAGGCCTCAAGAGGTTGCCCAGATTAGATTATTCAGTAGGATCATTGTCATTTCACAACTTAGGGGTTGTGCTTTTGCGTCCCACTCAGAGCATTCCTGAGCCACATTTGTACATGAATGACAGTAAACCATAGCCACATGTTTCCCATATTTTCCAGCGATTCCTGGTGAGTGTTCGGCGACTGATCAATGTGGAACTAACCAGATATGCAAGGAGCAGACCTGTGTCTGTGATAGTGGTCACACAGCTGTCACTGGGGGCAGATGTGAGCACGGTAAGTTGTGTTTTGCTTTAAGATTTATAAGTATAATTATTTCAACTCCTTAAAGTCTTGGCTTTTCGGAGAGGAAATGGTATTACTCCATCAGCGTGTTTCATAAACCATTTTTTCAGAAAATGCCTTATACAAAATGAGTATGTTTTGTGTCAAAATTGTCAGTTCTAACTAATCAACAATGTCTTAAGGCATTGTGGTGATAGCAGCTACTTTTATTGTTTATTAGTTTAAGTTAGTCCTGGGCTTTTTTATCCAAAATCTGATAAAATCTTTTTTCCTAAACTTTGGTCAACTCTTTACTTCCCCAAACCATGTCACAAAAAAAATGTACGTTTTATTCCCCCAAAAAGATCATACTTCAAAATTAAATAAAGCATTAACTTTAGAAATGTTTTGATATTTGGCCTGATAATCCCACCCACTTTTGTGGCAGGCCCTTAACGAGATATGACTTTGGTGCTGTTTTACTGATTTTGTTTGATAGAGATGTGAATTTGTGTGATTTTCAGTTGCTCTGTTGATTGTTTACGTCGTGATTGGCCTTGGAGTCGGTATTGCATTTATTGCCTTTCTAATATACCTGTACAGACGGTGTTTGGTAACTGGACAGGTGAGGTGTTCTAGTGTTTATATCTACATTCAAAAAGGAACAATCTGTAAAATCAGTAGCTCGTGAAATCAAAAATAAATTCCTTGTATACAGAACTGTTTAGAACAAACTTTACACTCTTGTGCACTAGGAGTGCACTATGGATAAACTAATGTTGTCTATAGATTATTAGATAAGCCAGTATTGATTTTCCTGGTCCACTCAGATTGGCCTTTCTATATTAATTCAATTTCCCTGATAAGATCCTTTCCACTTTATTTAAAGTGACATTCTTATTCAAAATCAATACAAACACATGTAAAACAAAAATGAATTTTGAGTGATACACCCTCAACTACTTTCTTAAAAATGCATTTATGGAAAACATTAATTACTATTAACAATATTTCTTACTGTATTTAATAGCTAAAAACACAAAAATATTAAATGATTGGTGAATGCTAAAAGATTTACTGGGATCAACTATTGTCTCATAAGGTAGCAATACCTTGTTTTCTGCACATTTCTTTTAAATTAATCTTGGTATCCTTCATAAGCACCATTGTTTTCGAGATTTGTTCATGCTTTTTGGTATATTAAAAAAAATGTTTTAAATGTGTTCAATCTTATGATGTTTGACGTCATACGTTCTAAATGTGTATTAATTACCATGCTCATCTGACAGCAATAAAATGGATTAGATATTCTATGACTGACTACTATGTCAAGACACAGGAGTCACAAAAAGAGAGAAAATACATATAGACAAACAGAGCAAACTAACATGAACATCACACAGAGGTTACATAGAGGATAATTGTTTGTTTCAGTTTAAGATTATAGCTTTAACCGAGTGAGCACCAAAAGTAATATATCTCAAGTGACTGTGCAACAAGTGAAATATTTATTTATGGTGTCCACGAAATGATATACATTGCAATCTTACACTGAAATAAACTTTTTTCTTTTTTATTTCAGTCTTATAATTTAATAAAAACTGATATTTAATAGAACAGCAAAACTGTGATTGCTTGAGAATGCCAGCTAAGCTAAAACCTTGAGTGACATGATGTTTCAGACTTCCCAATTTTCCATTTTAGTCAGTTATGAAATGTCTAATTACCGGTATGTAATTTTAAAGTTTGAAGTCATCAAACCAGTTGTTATTTTTGGAATCAAATGACATTTAAAATCTCTGTTCTTGATGAAAAAAAATCCAATACATAATAGAGGGTTGAGAAATAAACACAAAAAATTGTTCTTACAAAATGGCTTCCATCGTTAACATGAGGAAAATACTGTAAGTAGTTGCTACATATAGCAAAAAAAATGTAATTAGAAAACTTCTTTTAATCATGAATATTTCATAAACAAAAAACTACAAAATATGAGTCATGTTATTGATTTTTTTTGGGCCACCTTGCCAATGATAATGACTGTCTGCTTGAAAAGCAACAATGTTTAAAATTGGTGTACAATGCAAATAGTAATCCTTTTTAACTTTATAAAGTTCAAGACTTTCATTCAACTTGTAATTCAGTAAACTCTTGATATAACAACTCCAGATATAACGAAACTCCGGATATAACTAACAAGTGTTTTTAGCCTGATTTTTGCCCATAATTATTCAATGTAAAAAATATAAATAGATAATGTACTCAGGATAAAGCGAAACTCTGGATACAAGGAACTTTTTTTCTAGCCTAAAAGTGAAAAATGTGCAATGAAGTTAATATTTATAAAGAACTGTTATTCACCAAAAAATTATAGTAAAAAAAATAATCTTAATTTTGTTGTTTTCCTTATTTTGTTGTTTTATTTTTTTTTACCAAATTCAGTAATGAATGCTTGATTTAAGACAGTGGTTATTATTTAATTGGTTTCTTCCATTATAAAAACTATCTTGTGATATGATTGCCAAGAAACTTGGCTGGAAAGACATAAGGATTATTTTTTTCATTTATTGACATACTTTGCCAAACTTTAGTAAATTTAAACGACTCATTTTGTTGGTGATAATCATTTTAGTGTTTGTACATTTGTGCACAAAACCATGGCATCCTCCTTTATAATTATACTTACCCCAAATAGGTTAATAAATTGATGTTTGCTCTACCATCTGGCCTCTTTTTTTAATCACATCAACATGTTGTCCCTAAAGATTCCATTCCATTATTAAGTATGTTAAGGTAACGGGGCTTATCAGCTATACAATTGGTTTGATGTCATTTTTTCACATTGTAATGTCATGTTTTTTTGTTTTTTTTTGCAATGGAAGTTTATCCATATTAAACTTATGTTTAGGAAAATGGGGGTTTATTCTTTTTTTATCATTATTCATAAAGAATTCAGTATATTCAATACAGTGTTTACAAAACATAATATATCATTATTACATTTAATGCAATAATATTAATATAACGAATGAATGGAATAAAACAATTGATGTGCAGCAGTATCAAAGTACATGTGTAGTCTATTGCACTTGGGTAATATAATCCATCACATCAAAAGTTTGAACAGTTGTGATTTTTGTCGGGAAGAATAGCATGAGTAATTTGGTTCATAAGCACCCCCAATATGTCTATATATATAGCTCTTTCATATGAAGACCAGATTTGTATAGAAATGTGCAAAACATACAAATGATTCATTGACAACTATTGCCCATTAACCTTAATGCATACATACATAATCTACTTTACTTTCAGTTTGTAATATTTTTTCTCACATTGTAATGTCATGTTTTCTCTTTCTTTTAATATGGAAAGCGAGTGAGTCCGAATCAGTCCGACAAAAATGATCCAGAACCTCAAATCACACATGAGTGTTGTTGCCCAATGTTTTACTGTAGATGTATACCAGATGTAGAAAAGGTACGGTTTTATTTTTGATGCCTTTTACTTGTTAATTTAAAACACTTCCTGGTGTGGTTAAGTAGTAAATTAAGTACCATTAGCAAGCATTAGTATTGTTAGAATTGTCCAAATGTCCTGTATGAAGCAGACTCAAGTGGTATTGATTGTGGTGGTGGTGGTAGTTGTAAATTATTGTTAAATATTTACATGTTTTTATGTGTACAAGCATAAATGATTCAATTACATTTAATGTACATCGTTCAGTTTGAATATTCGATAAGTATTCTATGTTTTACAACAATTGTGAAAAAGTACCCAAACCCACTTGGCTAAGTGACCACTAACCAAACACACATGCGCCCAGGCTGGGAAATCAAACCTGGGTCGTCTTGGTGAGAAGTGAGTGCACTAACTAGGCAACCATTAGTTTAATAATGTACCTGTTTCATTAAGATGTTTCCCTATTTTTTGCTTTTTTTATGTTTTATTTTTATTGCAGAATCCCGATACTGAGCGGTCAGAATTTAAATTCCCGGTAATGTGTTGTTTCATAATTCATCAGAAATTCTCTATAGCTTGATTTTTAAATAATAATGATAACAATAATAAAAAATAATGATAATTAGCTTGATTTTTAAATTATTATAATAATAATAATAATAAAAAAAAAAAATGATAATTAGTTTAATTTTTTAAATAATTATGATAATACTAATAATAACGATTATCAGTATAGTTTTTTAGCTCACCTGAGCACAAAGTGCTCAAGGTGAGCTATTGTGATCGCCCTGTGTCCGTTGTCCGACGTCAACAATTTGACTGTTAACACTCAGAATGTTAACCTCAATAAAATCTTGGACGAGTTAGATATTGGGTCATCTGGGGTTAAAAACTATGTCACCAGGTCAAATTAAAGGAAAAGCTTGTTAACACTATAGAGGTCACATTTATGACTTTATCTTCAGGAAACTTAGTCAGAATGTTAATATTAATACCATATTATACTATGTATAGGATGCTAGCATAGATAGGACGCAGGCAAAATATTTGGTGAGAAATCAGGTAAAAACCCTGATAGGTCTTTATAGAAAAGACGCAGTGAAAAAATTGGAGCTAAAAGTTGGAGACCACCATTTTGTTTTGTCATTTTATTTTACGTTTGTGAAAATGGCACAAAGGCTAATAAATACCATGCGTTAATAAATACCAAATTGATATTTGTTTCTTTGTTATTGCAAGAATGAAATTACATTTTTAGCATAACGATGACAAATAAAAAACACACATAGCAGCAAAAATAATAGCACACATAATAACAATAGCACAGTCAAGTCTTATTCCCTCAGTCGGATGTCGCTTGCATCAAAGCCTTCGAATTCATCGTCTGCGTTGCTATCGAAGAATCTTTCAATCTCTTCTTCGGTCATCTCCGGTGTTTTGTCACTATAGAAACTGCAGCATTCCTCTTCTTCTTCCTCTGTGTGTTGGTTGTCCGCTGGTTTTACATGGTCCAAAGTATGTCATCCTCTGTTCCGTCCAGAGCGTTGCATATGCAGCATTTCTTGAAAGCATGTATGATGATTTTGTGGTTGAGCTGTTCCCAGGCATCCACAATCCAAGAGCAGATCTGTTCTAATTCGGGTTTTCTTCTGTGTCTGGCTTTTGTGTATGTATGGCTGTCCCCGGCCATCCAGTCATTCCACTTGCGACGCAAGGCGACTTTCATCGGCTTGTTAAGGGAGACATCTAGGGGCTGTAGGATTGAAGTTAAGCCACCAGGGATTACAGCCAATGTCGTTCTCGTGTCTCTCATCCTTTCTTTCATTCCTGGTGTGGTATGGGCTCTGAATGCATCAAGAACCAACAATGAGCGGTTGAAGCCAGCACCAGGTCGTTTATCCCATACTGTGGGTAGCCAATCATAGCACATGGCCTGGTCCATCCACCCCTTTTCCTTGACACAAACATGAATACGCTCTGGCCATTTTACACCCTTAGGTATGGTCTTTCTCTAGGTCAAGTTTGAATCTGGGTCATGTATGGTCAAAAACTAGGTCACCAGGTCAAATTGAAGGAAAAACTTGTTAGCACTCTAGAGGTCACATTTATGACCGTATGTTCATG
The DNA here is from genome assembly GCF_026914265.1 of Mya arenaria. Taxonomy (NCBI): domain Eukaryota; kingdom Metazoa; phylum Mollusca; class Bivalvia; order Myida; family Myidae; genus Mya; species Mya arenaria. Next base: position 41,649,006 of record NC_069122.1, on the reverse strand, counting down.
AAACTTAGCCAGAATGTATATATTGTTAAGCTCTAGGCCAAGTTTGAATCTGGGGCATGTGCAGTCAAAAACAAGGTCACAAGGTAAAATTTAAGGAAAAGCTTGAAAACAATCTAGAGGTCATATTTATAAATGTTTCTTCATGAAAGTTGGTCAGAATGTTTATATAAATAATCTCTAAGTCAAGTTTACATCTAGGTCATGTGCAGTCAAAAACTAGGTCATTATGTCAAATCATAGAAAAAGCTTGTTAGCACTCTAGAGGTCACATTTATGAATGTATGTACATGAAACTTAGTCAGAATGTTTATATTGATGAGCTCTAGGCAAAGTTAAAATCTGGGTCATGTGCGGTCAAAAACTATGTCACCAGGTCAAATTTAAGGAAAAGTTTGTTAATACTCTAGAGGTCACATTTATGACTGTATCTTCATGAAAGTTGGTCAGAATGTTTTTATTAATAATCTTTAAGTCAAGTTTGAATCCGGGTCGTGTGCGGTCAAAAACTAGGTCATTAGGTCAAGTCATAGGAAAAGCTTGTTAGCACTCTAGAGGTCACATTTATGACTGTATGTTCATGAAAGTTAGTCAAAATGTTTATATTGATTAGCTCTAGGCCAAGTCCAAATCTGGGTCATGTGTGGTCAAAAACTAGGTCACCAAGTCAAATTTAAGGAAAATCTTGTTAACACTCAAGAGGTCACATTTATGACCATATTTTCATGGAACTTGATCAGAATGATATTCTTGATGATCTTTAGGTAGAGTTTGGGTAACCCGAGTTCAAAAACTATGTCACAAAGTCAAATCATTGGAAACATTGTGAAAGCACTGTTGAGGCCATATTTTCTACTTTATCTATATGAAACCTGGTCAGAATGTACTTATTACAGTAAGGTAAGGTTTACAACTTGTTCATCGGTGATATTAAAAAAAAAACTTCATCACTAGGAAGGACCTAACCCCCTGTCACAATTGCCCTAGCCCTGAAAACATTTATTTCACACTTGAATTGGATCATGTAAGCGATACAGGGCTTTCAGGGCCCTCTTGTTTTAAATAATTATAATAATAATAATGGTGGTGGTTGAGAAAGGTGGTGTTGATAGTGGTGGTGTATGTGGTGGTGGCAGTGGCAGTAGTAGTAGAAATGATAGTGGTGGTAATTGTAGTTATGGTTGTGTTGGTGATGGTGGTAGTAGTGGTGGAGATGATAGTTGTAGTGTAGTAGTAATGTTTGTGGTGGTGTTGGTGGTTGTCGTGTTGATGGCAGTGGTAGCCATGCTAATGGTGGTGTAGTGGTAGTAATGGGGTTGGTAGCGAAGTTGATGGTAATGGTGTAAGTTTAAATGGTCGTGGTGATGGAAGTAGTTGTAGTGATTGTGGTGGTGATGATGTAAGTAGAAGTAGTAGTGGTAATGGTACATATTAGGACATTAATACCATGAATGTAGCTTTCAAAATCATTATTATATTGACACCTTATATGTGAACAAGCATAGATTTCTAACATGATTTATATTTTTGTTTTATTTTCCCCTCCAGAAACTTGGTCGTAATGTTAGAGCAGTCAAGAAGGGCCAGATGGCTGATAATGCAGTAAGAACATCACCCGTTTCTCCTTTTACATTCCTTACATTTAATACCAGCATACTTAGTGTTTTAAAAAGTGCTCTTTTCAAATGTCAGTGTTATGTTATTTTTGGGGTTTTATTCCAGAAAACTACATGTTAATAAGATTCACAAATTATATTTCTTTGGATAAAATTTTGTATTGATTAATTATGATGCTTCCATTTTCCAAGAATTTAATATTATTATATAATATATGCAATTATGATCATGCCTTGTTTTCTTTTTTGAAGAGTCTGTTAACCAACAGTCTTTCTGACTCGAGTGGTTCAAATGGAGGGGATGGTCCAAATGGAGGAGGTGGGAATCTAAAATCGGCTTCCAATCAATCATTTGGTGCTGTTGTTGGTCGTAATGTTAGAGCTATCAAGAAGGGCCAGATGGCTGATAATGCAGTAAGAACGTCACCCTTTTCTCCTTTTACATTTCTTACATTTAATACCAGCATACTTAGTGTTTTAAAAAGTGCTCTCTTCAATTATCTGTGTCATGATTGTTTGTATTCTGTCCAGAAAAGGCATCAAGGATTTTATTCCAGAAAACTACATTTAAATAAGATTTACGAATTATACCTCTTTAGATAAAATCTTGTATTGATCAATTATAAATTTCCCTTTTCCAAGAATTAAATGATATACATAATTCGAGGGCTCAACGCAATAGTGTCGTAACTCCATTTTTTTCACAAAATGATGTTTTTGCATTTTTCACATGCTTTAACAGTTTTCTATCTGTCATAAAAATATTTTTTTTAAATATTGATTTTTAAGTACTTAAAATGAAAAGTTGTCCAAAAGTCGTATCTTAATTTTCAGTGTTGCACTGAAAACTAGGCCAAGTTTAATTAAAAAAATATGCAACATTGTAGTAACTCAATGATTTTAAACAAAATGATGTCATAATAATGATGCCACGGTGCTGTAATTTCACTTTTCTCAGAAAAGAAAACAACAACAGTAAAAATATACATGTACATGTTAAAAATTGTGAAATCCAAAGAATTTTGTAGATTTATTTACGCCACATCTGAAGATAACAGTTTTTAAGTGTTTTTATTTGTTTTGTTTTTTAAATACTTTAATATGAAATATTCCTTATGCTAGTTATGTATTGTAACTTGTGCTTATAGAAGTTAAATGATTACCTTATATTTGATATTCTGAGGCGATATAAGTTATTGCAGTAGCATCTTACTTAGTGAATGAAGTCTTATCCTAATAAAACTGACTTTTTCCATAAATTACTTATCAAACTTATAGGATATTTATGTAGCATTTTGATAAATTAATGAGTCTTACTTTAATACTTCTATACCATAGTAGTTAAAATAGCTTGCATTATTAATGTGGTATTGGAAATCTAATATTTATAAAAAAAAAATACCTATTAAGGCAAAATATTGTGATTATGGATAAAAAAAATTGCTCCCTGAAGTTGATATTAGTCAAAGTGGTTGGGAATCAAATAATGCCTAATAATGCTAATACAGTTCTTGTCAGTTTTTTGTCATCAATCTTCAGATTTCACATCATGCTCCAAGCAAAAGCTACTTGGAAGGAAGCAAAGTGTTTTGTGGAAGAGGGTGACAATGTGTAGCAAAATCTGGTGTGCGCATTAGTAACATCCTATTCAATTCAACAAACAAACTGGAATGAGGAAACGATGGATATATTTTTTTATTTAGGGGTGACAATGATGTTGATGGTTGAGGTGTTAACGCTTATGATGCTGATGTGGTTGATGGCAATGATGTTAATGGGGGAGGTGTTAATGGTTATGATGCTGAGTTGGTTGGTGGGGGAGAATTTAATGGTTATGATGCTGATGTGGTTGATGTTAATGGTTATGATTCTGATGTGGTTAATGTTAATGGTTATGGTGTTATGATGTTGATGGGGGAGGTTTTAATGGTTATGATGCTGATGGCAATGATGTTGATGGGGGAGGTGTTAATGGTTATGATGCTGATGTGGTTGATGGCAATGATGTTGATGGGGGAGGTGTTAATGGTTATGATGCTGATGTGGTTGATGGCAATGATGTTGATGGGGTTGATGTTAATGGTTATGATGTTAATGAGGTTGATGGCAATAATGTCGATTAGGGAGATGGTAATGTTTATGATGCTGATGTGGTTGAAGGCAATGATACTGATTGGGGAGATGTTTATGGTTATGATGCTGATGTGGTTCATGGCAATGATGTTGATGGGGGAGGTGTTAATGGTTATGATGCTGATGTGGTTGAAGGCAATGATGTCAATTAGGGAGATGGTGATGGTTATGATGCTGATGTGGTTGATGGCAATGATGTGGATGGGGGAGATGTTAATTGTTATGATTTTGATGTGGTTGGTGGCAATGTTAATGTGGGTAATGTTAATGATTATGATGCTGATTGGGGTGATGGCAATGATGCCGATGTTGATGGTGTTTTTTAGCTCCACTGGCCGAAGGCCATGGAGCTTATGTCGTCACAGATTGTCCGTCGTGAGTGCGTGCGTGCGTGCGTAAACTTTTACTTTAAACGACATCTCCTCTGAAACTGATAAGCGGATTTTGACAAAACTTCACAGGAATGTTCCTTTGGTGGTCCTTTACCAAAATTGCTCAAATGGTTCCGGTCCATTGCACAATATGGCCGCCAGAGCTAAAAATAGCAAAATCTTTAAACGACATCTCCTCTGAAACGGTTCGGCAGATTTTGATGAAACTTGACAGTAATGTTCCTTGGGTGGTCCTTTATTAAAATTGCTCAAATGGTTCTGGTCCATTGCACAATATGGCCGCCACAGCTAAAAATAGCAAAATCTTTAAACGACATCTCCTCTGAAACGGATAGGCAGATTTTGATGAAACTTGACAGAATTGTTCCTTGGGTGGTCCTTAACCAAAATTGCTCAAATGGTTCCGGTCCGCTGCACAACATGGCTGCCAGGGCAAAAAAATAGAAAAACCTTTAAAGAACATCTTCTCAGAAACCGATGATCAGATTTTGATGAAACTTAACAGAAATGTTCCTTGGATGGTCCTTTACCAAAATTGCTCAAATGGTTCCGGTCCATTGCACAATATGGCCGCCAGAGCTAAAAATAGCAAAATCTTTAAACGACATCTCCTCTGAAATGGTTCGGCAGATTTTGATGAAACTTGACAGTAATGTTCCTTGGGTGGTCCTTTATTAAAATTGCTCAAATGGTTCTGGTCCATTGCACAATATGGCCGCCACAGCTAAAAATAGCAAAATCTTTAAACGACATCTCCTCTGAAACGGATAGGCAGATTTTGATGAAACTTGACAGAATTGTTCCTTGGGTGGTCCTTAACCAAAATTGCTCAAATGGTTCCGGTCCGCTGCACAACATGGCTGCCAGGGCAAAAAAATAGAAAAACCTTTAAAGAACATCTTCTCAGAAACCGATGATCAGATTTTGATGAAACTTAACAGAAATGTTCCTTGGATGGTCATTAACCAAAATTTGTTAAATGGTTCCAGTCCACTGCACACCATGGCTGCCAGAGCTAAAAAATAAAAAAAACTTTATACGACTTGTCGTCGAAACCGATGACCTTTTTTCGATAAAACTTGACAGAAATGTTTGTTTGGTGCTCCTTTACTCAAATTGCCCAAATCATTTCGGTCCACTGCACAACATGGCAGCCAGAGCTATTAAAGTAAAAAAAATTTTTAAATAACTTCTCCTCAAAAATTGATGATTGTATTTCTATGAAACTTGACGAAAATGTTCGTTAGGTGGTCTTTGCTTGAACCTTTTGGCCAGTGGAGCACAGGCACTGATGTGCCTCTTGTTTTAGAAAGATGATGATATACCATTGACTTATCTTGTTGACAAAGGGGAAATTTTATTAGCCAATTAATGTCAAAGCCAATTTAAAAACTGACCAATGTAATAACCAGATTTATTGAGCTTGCGCATAAGGCCAATCATTCCAGATGTCCACCACCCCTTTTCCCTCCTACTCCCACATGACACTGCAGTGTCAAAGTCCAGGGTAGTCATTGCAAATAAGAAAACCTTATTTGTTTTGTATTAATGCTTGAAACACGTGCATTCCACACATTGTATAGTCTGAAAATAGTTTTTCAAAGTCATCCGAAAAAGAAAGTTAATTGATTTTTCTTCTTTTACTTGGTGTAAGGCTGCTTTGACTAAAACATATTTTCTGGCAATGACCTTAAGTGTTTTTGAACCAGTTGAGTAGAGCTCATAGAACAAGTGATCTTTGTATATTACTAAGAACTTCCCCTGTATGGAAACAAACCAAATATTTGAAAACAATGGTCAATATTGTCATTATAAGATTCCTTTGAAGGTCATTTTTTCTGATATTTTCCAAATCATTTTCTCTGGGTTTTTTTAAATGAAATTTAATTGGACAGTCAGATGGAATTATCAAGAAATTTGCCAATTTTTGTCAGTTAAATGGGATGAGATTATAAGGTAAAGAATATAAAATAGATATACATTATTTCAAAATTGAATGATAGTTTTGAAAGTGTGCTTTATAGCATTGCGAAAATGATGTTAATTATAGTTGTTTTTGAACTTATGTTTAAATCATGAATCTATGCTTTGTTAAAGCTTAAACATTGTTGTTAAATTTTACGGATGAACAAAATCTTGTTGTGCAAGTTAAATACTTCAGTGATTAAATGTTCAAAAATAATAGTCATGTTGTGTTATGTTCTGATTTATGCTTCATTATTTTACGGCTCATACAGACTGACCCTTTCCCAATATTTAAGTGTAAAGTTAGACCTCTATTCAACTCAAATTATAAGCAATTTCAAAAGTGATGCACTACTTTGGTTGTAACAATTATCATATAATAAAAGTTGTCCATTATCTTGTTAGTTATAAACCATATATCTCATTGATAATAAAATAGGCAAAAAGTGCTACAGTGTTGCATAAATATATTTTCTCAAATTGAAATAATATCAGGTGAAAAACTGTCGTAAGTCAAGTTACGACAGTATTGCATAAACATATACTTTGATGAAATCTGACTTTTGAGGTGGAAAACTGTAGTAAGTCAATAGTCATATTTCCATCAAATTTATCTTTTGTGGTCAATGTTTGAAGATAATATATTTTTTGGTTTAAAACTAACATACAGTACAGCATTGTCATTCATGTTCAAATACTTTAAATATATCCGACACAAATAAATTAAGAAAGTTTTTTCCTTCTCCTGAACAATTTTGAAAAATGGAGTTACAACAGTATTGCATTGAGCCCTCGATATATATATATATATATATATATATATGCAATTATGATGATTCCTTGTTTTCTTTTTTTAAGGGAATGTTAACAGACAGTCTCTCTGAATCGAGTGGTCCAAATGGAGGGGATGGTCCAAATGGAGGAGGTGGGAATCTAAGATCGACTTCCAATCCAACATATGATGCTACTTTAGGTCAAGAATATGCACAGGCCAGTCATCATTCCTATGACAAAGCTGAGCATCACTATGATAATGCCGAGCATCTTTATGACAAAGCTGGGCCAAGCAATCAATCACTGCGGTCCAGAAGAAGGAAGGGTCACTCTCAGAAGCATCGCTCGAGCAGCAAAGACAAACATCACTATGACAAGGAAACAACAGCTGAATACCAGTATATGGAATGTAACATCGATGCACAAGCTGGTGCTAAGTCACCTAAGAGTGATACGAGTTCATCGAGTTCATCGGGTTCACCGAGTTCATCAGGTTCATCGAGTTCACCAGGTTCAAACTTGCAACTGGATATATGTACAATACCTAAGGTTTAACAGGTAAAATGGACATAATCCTATCAATGGTAGGTGTTATATGAACTTGTAGTCAAACCTCCATGACTCTATAGTGATGATAATTTATTATAATATGGCAGTTAAATTTTTGTAATAGTGTAAATCAATATTGGATTGCCTGTGATATTGTCGTTAAAGATCTCTTGCAAATTCTTATAAGTTGGAGGTGCGTACCATTACAGATCAACTGTGCTATAATGAACAGAGGGCATACTGGCACATTTTTTACCTTATTATGGTGTATGTTTGGCTAGAAAATATGACCATTTTAATTAACTCAAGCAACAATATGTAAGTAAACAGAGATAAATGTATTGGAAGTTGAATATTTCTAGCGAAAAACATTGTGGGTTTTACTAAGTTTGTTTGGCACAGGAATTCGTTCTTAGAATAAACCATGAATTATTATTCTTGTCATACAAATGTTTTTATCAGGGGTATTACTTTCTCCCTGTGTTTTATTTGAAAAGAATCAGTATTTCCTGAGATATTCAAGAAAAAACCTCCTCCATTTCCTTGTAAAAAGATGTCCACTAACCAAAAAATATGTAAACAAAATTTAGATCATGACAAAACCTTACGGCATAAATTTGGAGTATTGACTTTCAGATGGCAGAAATATATGCAATATAATAAACGAAAGCATATAATGCTTAGTATTCAATAAAACTTATAGCAGCAGTCTAAACAAGGATCAACTTTGTCACACACTTAGGGATTTTTTTGTTAGTCAATCTAAATCCAGCAAAATTTAGTTTCAACTCAATTTAGTTAGCTTATTTGAATGTTAAATTTAAAATTTCCGATAAAACAATTACTGAGCAGAGACTACTGCACAACTTTGAATGACTATTTGCTTATTTAGTTAGAATGTTAGTTCCGTTAAAAGCTGCACTCTCACAGATTGACCGTTTTGAAAAAAAAAATTGTTTGCATTCACCATTCATGTAATATTTTTGCGCTTTTTGATACATGGTTACGATCTTGTTATCAGTAATGAATATTTTTCATAAATGTATTATTTAGTAAGTAGTTGAAGGTTTATCAGTCAAAACTGATGTTTGTTATACATGTGTATGTATTGATTTTGAACAAGAGTGTCACTTTAAATATAGGTTTTCATAGCAGTAAATATATGTGAATACATTTTTTCGTACTTGTGTCCAAAAATACTTCTGAATTTCGCCAACTTAGACCTGCTTAATAAATCCCCCTGAAAACTACCAAAATCCCCCTGAATTTTCAGCCTTTCTGAACAAATCCCCTGGAATGTTCTCTAGAAATATGGCATGTATGTATTATGGAGATTTGATTGTGGATAATTGGTGCAGCCATTATTGAAGCAGAGAAATCAAGATTTATATACCGGTAATGTTGTAATAACTATTTTCATTGTTGTAAAATAAATAAATTTAAATTAACTAAACAGTTAAATACTGCATTATTTAAAAAAAACCACACTTTATTATTATAACAATGAAATAAATAATATAGATGTGTTTTTGGTAATAAGGGATATCCATGTAATATAACTTAATAAATGAAATTAAAACATAATATTTAGATTTTTTAGAGAGATATTCCCCACTCTCAGAATCTGGAGGAAGTGAAAGATTTTTTTATAACTTACAAGATCAATACAGGGTACGTGTTTCTGTGTCATTGATTTTTTAGATTATAGTGTTTTTTATTCAAAATATATTTGTTATAAAGATATGAAATTGTGATGTAGGACTTTTGTTGAAATTGTCATGTAGGACTGTTGTTATATAAATTATGATATTTACACTAAAAGATTGATATGTATGTACATTTGTGTTGTTTTTATGTTAATATTTTGTGTGTATTGAAAGTTTATAGTCTCTGGTTGTTTATTTAATTAACTAAGCATTTATTGAGAATTAAACAGTATAATTATGTCAGTTATTTCAATGTTGACTTAAATCTGCACTCTCACAGATTGAATGTTTTGACCAATTTTTTATTTTTTTGTCTTGAAACGAGCCCTTTTTTGGTGAAATCCATGGAAATCAGTTCTAGTAGACTGCTGACAAAAAATAGGTCGCGGATTTTTATATTTTAGTTCAAAAAACATTGTTTTATGCATTTTTCTTAAACCATTCGTAACAGTTTAAGCCATCTATAATACATTATTGTTTGAACTGAACTATGAAAATCGGCGATCTGATCTTTTGTCAGCAATCGTTTATCATTGGTTTGAAGATATTTACACAAAAATTTGCTCTATCCAAGACAAAAAATAAATGAGTTGTCAAAATGGTATATCTGTGCGAATGCAACTTTAAACTCCAATGCACTGGCAAGTCCTTTTTACACTTAAAGAGAGACCATATGCTTTTGTGATGGTCAGATGCAAGTATTTGTTGCATAATTTTCTTTATGTTTAGTCTTTAGAAACATATTATCTCATATACATGTTAAAACCTACTTTTAAATTTTCTTTCAGTGTAAAATGTTCATTTAATTGCGAAAAACTGCCACCTAAATATATCTAAAATTGTGCGATATAATGCTGATATGCTCAATTGATGTTACCCGTCCATCGCCATGTATATATGAACAAGTAGTATTTCTTAGTAATGATCAAGATTCATTTTATCTATTTTATCGTATATATGTTGAATGTTTGAAATTTGAAATGATTTTATTTGTTTTTATTGGAAAAGATATCATGTGATTCATGTTATTCTGTGATATGCATTTAAGGAAGCAATGCTTTGTTTTATTTTATACATAATTATATATTTATAATAAAGTATATTTGCTCATATGTTACCATGCTACTGGTCAACAACGGTCAATCACATTGAAGTTGCTGTAAAATATCAAATGTAATGAAGAAAACACAAACCTAAAAATATACCATTTTTTGCAAGCCATTGTGAAAATAATTCAAATATACAGCAAATCTAAGCTTTATGCATTTATACTGCAATAAATCTAAAAGCTTCATTTTAGGCGCTCTTAAGTTTATTTACATTCATGATACTTGATATATACTATGTTCTACAATTTGCATATCACTCATGTTTAAAAGTTTAGTTAAGGCCTCACTAATTTGACTCGTAACGGATTAACAGCACCAATTTTTCGATAAATGCAAAAAAATGTTCTTTTATTTGCTTTCTCTATTTTTCTAAACCCAAAACTGTGGAACAAAACAATTCAATTTGTGTGGCCATAGAAAAAAAATAATTCATATGCCTTTTATATTTTGTGATGTTTTAGGCAATTCAACTTCATGCATGTTAAGTTGTTAACGAGAATGCGATAACATTTGAACCAATTATGTTGACTTTAAGGAAATGTTTACTTAGTCCTCTTTATATAATATTTATTTAAATAAATAGTTTAATAAATAGTTTAACTTCATTTTGTCTCTTCTTGACTCACCAAATTATATTAAATATGTATGCTTGATAATTGTTGAATTATACTTATAGTACTGTGTAGTTGACAAGACGTGCTTGAAGATCTGTGTTAAGTATGACTTATTACTTTTAAGAGGGCCTGCGAAAGAATAATCATACTTTTGAAAGTTACAACTGGCCATTGAGTTATAAAGTTTGTGTGTATTTTAGGTCTTGCTACTAAAGTAAGACATCAGGCCGGGCACAGCCTGACGCCGACTTATTTTTAGAAGACTAAGAATAAATGCCATCTTTCTTAGTGTACAATGGGAAATGCCTCACAAATGCCTTCCTATCAGTTCGTTTGCATGCTAGAATTCTTGATAACTGCCTGAAAAAAACAAAAAAACAAGTAATCACTAAATTGAAATTTCCACATTTTGCATGTGATTTTAAAGATGTCATAACCATGACGTCACAAATTTTGCACTGTGCCCATAATTTAAATTTCTTCACACATAATAATGGATACAGTAGCCAAAACTTTCTATAGCATGTGTTTATTTTCACTGAAATTAGATACTGATTTATAGCATATACTTGTAGAAATAGTTTTTATACTTATAAAATATACATGTATATATACCGATGGGCCTCACTTTAGAGTGCCAAAGCTGCACTTTTTTCGGTTTCAAAATTTTTACATCACTAAATTCATAAAAGTGAGCTGCATCTAAAGCAATTATTTGACATCTCACGGAGAAGTTAAAATGCCAAACTTTCAGAAAATGTAACAACATAAAATGTTACCTCGGCATTTCGTAAAAAAAAATGTGCAATCAAATTACCAAGATTAAATACGAAAATCAATAGGTCATCAATATGTTAGTATTTATGTTTGGTTCACATTCAGGGTTTCCACCATTCAAATATTTTGTGAGTCATTTGATACCAGATCTACAAGAAAAATTAATGTTGGATTTACATTCACTTGCTCACAGAGCTATTTTCTGACACAATTCAAATCGAATAACATCAATAATGCAATACAGAATCTAAAAGATAATAAATGCATTAAAATAAGATTAAAATTGAAAAGTATTAGCAAAACAGTTTGGACATAAAATGAGTTTATATTAGATTTTTATAAATACATTTATTCTAAATAGATAAAACATTATGAACACATAAGAAAACTAAAATTATTACTGCTGAGTAGAATATTTGTTTATTTAAAAACTATGATAACAAGATTATTCAGGCAATGTTCAGACAATGTACTTATGACTGAATATAATATAATATTGGAAACTTAGCTTGAACTAAAATCCAAAAATGCAAACAATATGGATACAAAAGCAGATGCCAAATAAAATACAAAGGTGTCAAATTATAAATATATGTGTATGTAACTTGTGGCAAACTGTGTAGCTATCTTGAAATGAACATACCAGCATCTATGGTGAAGATCTCATATTTACCTGGTACATATTTCAAGAATTTATATATAGAAGAAAAGAGAATCAATTTCGCATCTATATTCAAATATGAAATTGCCTAGCTTTTGAATGTATTTGCTAAAGCATATTTGATCATTTAAGTAAATTTCTTAAATATAAATTGCTGTAGTATGAACATATTTATTTCAAAGCCAGTTGATGTGGATGCAAAATTAACAAGATTAGAAAATGTACAAGCACCTTGAGCTTTTTGAATTCCATGTACAGTAAAATTCCTATATGCGACCACCCCGTTTACACGACAAACCCGCTCATGAGACCGATTTTTTTCCTCTATAATTCAATGGTCCCCGAAAAAAACGGCCACCCCGTTATTCATTAATACGACCACTTAATCCAGTCCCTTTAAATTATTCACATGTTAAAATGATCCGTTAATGCGACCGCAGGCAATTTGTTGACAGGTTTACATGTTTATGTTCACACCTCCATTGTACTTTTAATCATTTTGCAAATATTGTGTTAAAAAGCTTCAGTACAGAGATACTAAAATGTTTATTTTGCCAAATGACCTATGTCATTTGTAAATACCAACTGTTCAATTCTGTACATGTGTGTACATTAATCTCTTTAACTGAGTCACGTTCATACACATTATTGCTGAAGAAGTTTGGAAGCCTAACCACATAAGCAATGTCCGTCAATGTACATTGACTTCTTCACAACATTGTTTACTAATACACACTCTATCAAACACCCAATACCCACTCAATCAAATACCCACTCTATCAAACACCCAATACCACTCAATCAAATACCCACTCTATCAAACACCCAATACCCACTCAATCAAATACCCACTCTATCAAACAACCAATACCCACTCAATCAAATACACACTATTAAACACCCAATACCAACTCAATCAAATACCCTCTCTATCAAACACCCAATACCCACTCAATCAAATACCCAATCATTTTCTTTAACATGAATCAGGCGACAAACCTTTTCATTTACAAGGCCTATAACTTTCATTTCTTTTACAAAGGCAAAACACAGAGCACAGATTTCATTAGACAGAAAAATATTCACTGTATTGATGCAGCAGTAATTCAATAAACGCAGTGAAACATTTTTTTTTGCATCCTCTTGTAGGTAATCAGTTGGCCATTTAGGTTGATGTGAGACAATCTTTAGAGGGAACATTAACATGATTATTAAGCTGTGCCAAAGCAGTTCATTAATTGCTAATTCAATTGTTGATCATGGCAAATCAAAAACTTGCCCAGCAAGGTCAATTCCCACATTCAGTAGAATATTTCCTTCTCCTACCAGTAGTTAGCATGTCTAATGTGAAATGTTTTTGATCTCATTCACTGCACTATGAAGCTTTTTCTGTGCGGGAAGCGTTGTCAGAAATTGCATGCAGGCGTCTCCAGTGTCATGGCAGTGGCGTAGCTACACATAGGCCTTGTAGGCCTGGGCCTACACCTTTTCTGAAAAATGGAAAAAAAAATGAATAACCCAAAATGCAATAAACTAAAAAAACTAACTATTCAAACACTTTGAACAACACTAAAGTTTGTTTTATTTAAACCAAAGCAAGTTTGGTGTTTATTTAAACAACGTTTACAGGGTGTATTGCTTGTTTTTATTGTAATTATTGCAAATTCTTTATTTATTTGATTGCGTGTTATGTGCATACAGAAGTCCCCAAACTCTCATGGAATCATCGGGCCTACAAGTTTTTAAGCCCTAGCTACTGGGCAGACTATTTAAACCACATTCAGATAATGAAATGCAGAGCATGACCATGCCCATAAATGGACCATGTCAGTGCATAGTTTGCCAGATGGTATCCAATATTGTGTATATTATGGCCACGTACAGCTGTTGATACCATAGAGCTCTTTAAAGGAGATCTTAAACTGAGTCAACACAAGCTCTGTCTATGTCTTTAATACAATGTCACCGCTTGTTAGGTTGCCACCCAACAGTATGTGATTCTTCATCACTTGTGCTTTGGCTTGAAGTGGCACATGTCAAGGTGACATTTACAACTTCTCATTAAAAATGATACCATCCCTATGTCGGAAGTTCAGTCATGAGAGGCTGGATATACCCAAATGCTCATTGATCTAGGCAGAAAAAAGAACGCAAGACTGTCAGTGATTAAAAACAGCAACACCTCAGTAATGATCGACAGCATAATTTTACCCAAAAACTATGTCTGATGTGGAAAAATCGATGAACTTCATCTCCGGTGAAACGTATAATAAAAAATCTGATATGTAAACTTTGCAACGTTAAAATCAGAATTTGTCGACAAAGCTTAGAAGGACGTAAAAATCTCAACTGAAAGTATGCAAAATCAACTGACCCGAGGTGTAAATCCCTCCAAAACAACCTTGCATTCATTGGCATCGCAGAAGATCCAGATAACAGTCCCGTTGAAGCACTAAACAAAAAGGAAAAGTGGGAAACTACCCTCCGAGACTTCATCACAAATAAACTACAAACTGACCCAGAAGTGAATGTGAAACAGTTTGATTTATCAAACATAAATTTCCAAAAGGTACATCGAATTAGAGGCCCGAACTACCCTTAACGCCTGATACTGGCAACTTTTCAGTTTCAACGATAGGGAGCTCATTCGAGAAGCAGGGATTAAATTTAATATTGAAAAATGCAATCAGTATGGAACGAACATTTTCCATATGATGTTGATCAGAAGAGGAGGCAACTATTTCTCGTGATGCGCATTCTCAAACGGAAAAGTTACAAATGTTCTATTGTTGCAGACCGCCTCTATGTTAATGGACAATTGTATGATGTTAATAAAAAACAATTTGCATCTGTATGAGGACCCCCCACAACAAAACGACGTATTTAACAGACCTGCATGCCGCACCACGACCGCGGGCGATCTCGACAAAGAACCTCGTATGAAAGCTCTACGGGTCCTTTGAACTTCGAAACTCCGAACAGATACGGGACTCTATGTGAACGCAGTCATAGTGAGCAAAACAAACACTAAGCATCCCCCTTGAGGAGACTGGAGTTAAACGCGTCTGTGACAATTCGAACGATGTTACGACTGTGTCCCCCGCCGAACCTCAATTGAGAGGTTTCCATACATACATACGTACATTTAGCCGTGAAACACACGAGGAGATTGACAGTAATCATAAGGACAGGCCGATAAAATACCTCGTTAGTGATCGATGTCAAAATTAATCGATGACACTGAAACATGTTTTTATATGTTTGTATGCGGATTAAAAACAATGTTGCGGACAGTTTCAGACCATTGCATGTTTACCATGACAATGATCTTAAAACTTTATACGCACTGACTCAAAATAAAATGGGTATGTATTTACCAATGGCAACCTACATTTACATATACTGAAGGTTCAATGGTCTAAGGTCAAACAAGTATAGAGTTTTGCTATCATAACACTGTTGGCTGTTACCATAACCTTTGACCCACTGACCCCATAGTTTTTTAGTGTTTTAACGTCTAGGGCAACATACCACAGAAGGTTAAATAATCAAAATTTAGCCTGTTCTGCAGTTCTGTGTGGACATAGTATTCATAAAATTGTTGGCTGTTACCTTGACATTTTCTCTACTGACCCCAAAAGGATATGAATCCTGGCAAAATACCACTGAATGTCAAATGGTATTGATTCAACCCTCTCTGATGTTCTGTGTGTACGTATTCATAACATTGACATTCTCGCTCATCAGAGATTTGACAATGACAAAGCCTCGTCGCTCTGCTGTCTGGTGAGAACGAACATCGTTGACTGTAACTTTGACACTGTACCAACTGTTCCCTAAAACAATAGCGGTCATGAACAGATCAATGACAACCTCCTGCTCAGGACTACATCAAACTGGCTCCAGTGGGTGTGGGTGAACAAAATTTTCAAAACACTGGGGACGTTGACCTGACATACTGACCTCTTTCGCCTGTCAAGGGCAACCTACCGCTGATGTTTAATAAGCATACATCAAAGCGTTCTTTAGGAATTGTATTATATCGGGAGGAATTAAATTTATATATATATATATATATATATATATATATATATATATATATATATATATATATATATATATATATATATATATTGTCCTACGACAGACACACGGAGTGAGCTATACAGACATTTTTCGGAAGTGTGCAGGCAATTAATTAATAGAGTAGTTACATTTTAAAGAAATTTCCATAAGATTTGCACCTACGTGAATTATCCATACAATTGGCAACACAACACTAAAACTCAATATATTTCAATCAGATGCTATTCATTAAAAATGGGATGCCATACGTATTATTGATAAAAATTAAGGACGTAAAGACAGTTCTAAATACTGCCAGTTTTATTGCTTTGTTTTTAAGAAATATTGAAGAAACTGTGCTAAAACGTCTCTATTGACACAAGGGGACACAAGCATTTTTGAATGAGCACAGCATCAAGAACTTTTTTTTGTTTTCCATGTTGTATCACAGGCATCTGAATCATTGTTTGTCACTAAAATGTTGTTTATAACCATTTTGGGTATATACAATGAGATAAACAACCCAAAATGGTTTTAAACAACATTTTAGTGACAAACAATGATTCAGATGCTTGTGTGTTGTATGTTTAAGATGATATTTCTAAACATTTCAGATTGTATTCTAAGTACCATTTTTGGAATTTTTATCAGTACAATTTGATTTGATTTGAATTTGATGGTCAATCATTGATCACTTAACGCCAAAATAGCCTGTAAACGTTCTATTCTTATGGAATCGCTCACCTACACTTCCGCCATATTAATTTTGGGTATGCAAGCTTATTAGAAGTTCCCAGAGTAACAACAACTAGGTATGGGAAAAATAGTTTTAAGTATGCTGCTCCGGTCCTATGGAACTCGCTCCCAGAAGCTTTTAGAAATACAACAAACTACAATCAATTCAAAAGCTTGATTGCACATTGGAATGGACGGGACTGCAGGTGTTCAATGTGCAAATCAAATTAGTTGCTTGTTCTACAGGGCCGGACATCATCTTTGTCTTTTTGTTCAATATCTATCTTAGTTTATATCTTGCTTGTGTTGTGTCTTTTGAGTTTATTTTGTGTTATGTGTTTCTGCTTGCATTAGCTTGTTCAAGTGTTCTAGCTGCATGCTCTGCTCTTTTTGTATAGTTGTACGTTACTTGATTTGCTTTTACTGCTTAATTTTGCTTACTAGTACTTGCTATGCAGTAGCTTATTAATAAAACTCTCTTTGTATATGATATCGTCATTGTCATACCATGCTTTATTATTGATTGTGCTCTTGTATGTGCTGCTGTGAAGGAATTGCTGCTCAGGTCATCCCAGATCTGATCTGTGGTGATATTTTCGTTTAGACTACTTCTAATCTGCTTTTTGCAACTATTTTGACTATCAGTTTTTTATTACTCTTTTTCTTAAGTGTCTCTTAGGCCTCAGGTCTAGAGCAGCAGATCTTTCACAGGTTTAACCTCTTTTACTTGCTTTGCTATGTGATATGTGCTTATTTAACAATGCTCAAAATTATTTTACAGCTTTCTTACCATGATATTGTGATTCAACATGTATACTATTGTTATAGTCGGTTCAAAAGCGCTTGTCGCTTATGTTATATTGTTATTTCTGACTTGCCGACTTAAAATAAAGTTTATCTTATCTTATCTTATCTTAAAACAAACCAGGTATAGATAAGCCACGCATCCCCTTTGTTTTCGAGCCAAACTGTTGGCTGCCGCCAACTCAAGTAGTTTTGCAAATTTTACAACGTGATATATTATAGCGTGTCGGCAAAAAAGTATCTGACGAAACGTCGAAATAATTCTCTGAGTTCTTGTCTGTATTCTTGTAAGTATACGTTTTATCATACAGCTTCTTATTTTGCATTATTAGAAAGCATAAGTTTCACCCAAATATTTCAGAATACGTACAACTATATACCTTCTTTCTAAAAAGCGCATAATCGGATGGAAATGATTCGGATAAAGATAAAATTCTTCAAATACCTCAATTATTTTTTATAAACACTTATTCAAATGGTTTCTATGTTGTTTATTTCTAGTTATCATGATAATGTGAAAGGTTTACTCACTCAGCTTTGTTTGTTATGATTTCAGGCAACACGATGCGACTTCTTTTTGTTGTCACAGTGTTGCTGTTGACAGGTCTTTTGGGAGTTGGCAGTAAGAAGGCACATAGTGATGGAGACTTTGAAGACAATGAATTCGCAGAGTTTGAAGACTTTGATGATGAAGAAGGTACACAATTTATAAAAAAATGGGTTATTAGTTCTAAAAAGTTGAGACTTTGAATTACTAAGTGTGTAACATTATTTTGGCATCTATGTCTGGTGATAAATTCTTACATTTATTTGCATGTTTTACAGAGGAAGGTACAGTAGTTGAAGAAGATGCAGAGTTTCCCAGTGAAAGTGAGTCACAAGGCCAGGCAGCATCAGCAGGGAAAAATGATGATGATGATGATGATGAAGAGGAAGAAGATGAAGGAGTAGTAGAGGTAATGGTTGTATATTGGTTTTTAAGTCGAAACACAATGATTTATTTGAAACCAGTTCAATTTCTTTAGCCTCAATTGTGATGAAAGCTGGATATCGAATCATGTTTTTTTTCTTCGAGTTAAAACTAAAACTAGTGTCCCTGATAGGCCATGTGAAAGTGCTCTGTTAATGATCGAACCAATGAAATGAATCATAACCTTATTAAATTAGTCCTCCCAAAATGCTTCGAACGCCATATTATACCCACCAAGATGCTAGGTAAAATCAAAAGTTAGCCATACTTTTGCTATTTTACTATTATAAGAGCCCTGGCCACATATACATTGGAACAAAAAAACTGGTAAACTTGCATTATATAAATTGAATACCCATTTACAGATGTTGCATATTTCAGTTGTATAGTGCGGATATTTGATGAAGTATTAATTTTCAGACAGAGGATGATGAGTTTGACCACATGATGGATGAGGAAGAGTTTATAGGTTTTGACCGGGACACTCGGGCAGGTAAAGGCAAGCCACATGATGTGCCTGATCTCAAAATTGCCAAAGTAAGTGGTTTCATATCTCTCTGTTTGTAAGTTTTCAGCTAGTGATGATTCTGTTGTGTTTGCCTAAAATTGGGTAGAAATTTAAGGATTTTGCTTAATTTTATTCCTTTTAAACGAAGTTTAAGAACAGACAACGCAAAAACCTTGTTTCTTCACAGGACATTGTCACAGGTAAACACTGAAAGTTTACCTGTCACACAAATTTTTTACCTGTCGCAATGTTACAAACAGTATTCAGTAAACCTTGATTTTAAGCCTCTTATTTAAATAAGTTTTGTAATTCCCCATTAAAACTGGTTTAGATCTTCTTGGTTAGATGTGTCCTACTATTATAAATTACAAAAAAGAAGCTAAACATCAGGTAAAAAAAATCAATATTTCGGATCTTAAGTCATAATATATGTCTTTCCTTCCTTGCCCCCCCCCAAAAAACTCATTGTCGGTTCGTCTGCTTATAGATCTTACTATTTTAATTCATATTTAAATAAGTTTTGTAATTCCCCATTAAAACTGGTTTAGATCTTCTTGGTTAGATGTGTCCTACTATTATAAATTACAAAAAAGAAGCTAAACATCAGGTAAAAAATCAATATTTCGGATCGTAAGTCATAATATATGTCTTTCCTTCCTTGCCTCCCCAAAAAACTCATTGTCGGTTCGTCTGCCCATAGATCTTACTATTTTAATTCATATTTAAATTAAAGGTACAGTACGAATTGTACTACAAGTCAAACTCAGACACAACATTTATGCGAAAATGAAAGTAGAGTTCTTGTTGTTGGCAATGTTAAACAGAGCGGAAAGAGTGTCAGCTCGTTATATTCATCATCATATTTAAATTAACACAATTGCTGGGAACCACTTCGCCGAATAAAAAAATACATACGGAATTTTGTAATTTCCGAACATTTCCGTAAAATTCTGTCTATTAAAAAGTATTAGAGTACAAGCTGAAATCAGAAACTTGCGTGTTTATTCGGCTTTTACGGAAACATGTGCAAAACGGGGTTTACAAATTGTGATATACGGATTAACATGCTGAGTAATCATGATATAATAGCAGTCATCAAAATTAGACTTTTGGATGAACAAGCCCGAATTCTTATACTATTGCATGGAATTATATTTATGAACAAGCCCTGCTATATAAAATTCAGAATTTGAGCAAGCCCGTAAGACATTTTACCAGTGCAGGGCTTGCAGGCTTGTGCTAATTTCGACCACTGTAATAGTTAAAAATAACTCAAAACATTTATTAAGAAACTGAAAGAAAATTTAACAGTGGTGACTGTAATTTTTCACCAGACATTGTGACCGACCAAAACAAAAGTTTCGTAGGTCAAAATGGAAATATACTGGACATGTCCGATTGTCCGACGGACATTCGCATTGTCTGAAAGAAGTGAATCTACTTTAGCGACATAAGTGAATCAATCTTGGAATATAACGTCCATAGTTCTAATGTTACATAATACCATTTTTTGAAATTAGCACCACAAAGCTCCGGTCAAATGCTTGCTAGGTTGGCTGTACTTCAGGGTTTGAAATAGTAGTAGGATATATAAAAACTTCTTTAATGCCAAGCCTTAGTGTAAGAATTTGGACTTCCCTTAAGCGAAGTTTTATTTCATTGACTTGTACCAATATGACAGGAAACTTTTACAGGTGCCTATTCATCTCAGAACCAACTGGGATAGTTTCTACCTTGAGATGCTCATGCTGGCTGGGTTGGGTGTGTATTTCTTGAACTTCCTCGCTGGAAAGACGAAGAACAGCAAGTTGGCTCAGGCATGGTTTACATCACACAAAACTCTTCTGGATGAGAATTTTTCACTTGTGGGTAAGATAGTGGATTGTGTTTACATCTTGGTTTGATGAAGCAGGTTTGGGTTTCTAAGAAAAAGTGATGTCTTTGTGAATTGTCTGTTATCTGGTAATTAACAGTCAAATATTTCTTGTGATGTAGGGGAGGGACAGTTGTGAAAAATTATGATTTCAGTCATTCCAGATATAAATTTTCTCTCAACCTAGGTCAGTGCTCCAGCTTGGCCTTAATAGCAGGCTGGGTCACCCTGCTGCCATTTCCGGCACCCTGCTGACTCATTACTGCACCCTGCAGTGCCCTTATGTTTGACAGGGTTTGACAAAGTGGCGGCATATAGGGTTGCCCTTGTCCGTACGTACGTCTGTCCGTCTGTCTGTCTGTCTGTACGTACGTACGTCCCGAAGATTGTTTCCGATCTAATTCTTGAAAACCGTTTGTCCAATCCTCACCAAACTTTAAACACATGTTTGTGACCATAATATCTTGATCAAGTTCGATAGTCATGGAAATCGCTTTAGTCATTTAGGAGTTACGGCCCTTTTTTTGCCAAAAATACTTCAAAAATATATGTTTCCAATCTAATTCTTGAAAAGTATGTGTCCAATCCTCACCAAACTTTACATACATGATTGTGACCATAATATCTTGATCAAGTTCGATAGCCATGGAAATCGCTTTAATCCTTTAGGAGTTAGGGCCCTTTATTTCCCAACAATACTTAAAAAATATCATCTCGATGTAAATGAGATGTGGATCCAACAAGTTTTTTCCTGCCTGAATGGCGCCATATAACCTATACAGTCTTGCGATGCCGTAAAACCCAACTCAACTCAACTTATCCTATATGTGCAGATTATCCTGAATAATCATTATGGCTTATTTTCTGTGACAAAAAAATCAAAGTGGGGGCATCCGTGTCCTATGGACACATTTCTAGTTTAAAAATAGGTATAAAAATAATAAATATACATAATTGTGACACAAGGTATTCATAAAATTTTCAGTATTGAAAGTAGTTACAAATCATACACAATAAGAAATGATCATTTGCTCTTGCAAGTGGCCCATTAAGGCTCATTCAATGCCCATCCGTCCTACCAGTAACCATTTCACATCCTGACTGAAGCATTGTAGGGGCACAGGTTAAAAGGCTGTTGGCTGGGACTTGATGAAAGAATCAGGGAACATGTTTGTACTGCATTAGCGGGCGGACATGTATGGACTTACATGATTAATTTAGTGACACTAAAATGATCTTTTTCTATCTTAGGTGATGATGGCACCTCTAAGGAAGTTGCAGGTGGAACGTTAATGAAGGAATCAGAGAACATCTATACCCTGTGGTGTAGTGGACGTACTTGTGTGGAGGGGATGCTGGTTGAACTGAAGCTTATCAAGAGGCAGGACCTCATCAATGTCATGGCCACGCTGCTCAAACCCCTGGCTGACCAGATTGTGAGTATATGAACTGCCCCCTCCTTCATATATCAACATTTTCACTGGCTGACTGCTGGGTTTGGCCATCAGGATTAATTAACCAGGTGGCAGTTGTCAATCAACCAATCTGTTGACCAATAACAGGATGATATTTTGTCACTTAGGGCCATTCAAGTAAAAGATATAACCCCCAGGAGGGAATGCAAGTATTTAAATAGTATATAGGCAAGTGTCTTTTTTTGCTAACTTGCACCCCACAAGGGTAATTTGCTTCTGTAGGGGGGTGGGGGCATAAAAGTGCCTTCCCCATGGGGGTTATCTGCTTAAATGGAATAGCCCTAAATATAAGCACATGGTTGCATTTTCCAATTGGTTAACTGGTAATTTCGACCAAATGATCTTACATGTTCATAAATTGCCTTGGCGACTGATCCTTTGCTGTTATGTTGCAAATGTCATTTGCCATTATAAATTATTTCTATATAAGTATGAACCCAAAGTATTCCTAAAACAGTCATTTCAATATTCTTCCTTGTTAGTGTTTGTCTATTCTACATGTAGGAATTGAAAAGTGGCGTGGTTTATTGTCTCTAATAACTCTCTTTCCATACCATGACATAAACATTTCATTGTCTAAATAGGTAGTCAACTGGGTGTCAAGGTTGTACACCTACACGGGAGGTATATTTAAAACACATTTCAATAATGCTAAACGATGAATAATGATCTCATCAAACACTGAGTGGATGTGGCGTAATTGGCCTCATGACTGAGGGTGCACTGTCTGTGGCAGTTTCAAATTAAGCTTTGGCTCTTTCAATTTGCCTAGACTAAAACTGAAGAAAACCTTTCAGAAATTGATTACTTTATTTTCTATATACTTAAGTATTAACCCAAAGCTTCTTTCAGAACAACAATTACCTTAATTTCAAAAGTCATTATAATTCCATGATTATATAATATAATTCCATGTACTGTGAAATCATTAATGTTCGTTGGGCATTAATGTTCGTGGTTTTCGTGGGTTGGGTGATCCACGAATTCAAGATCCCACGAAATATAAACCCTTTATTCACTTTTTCAATTGTCTTGTTACGTACATACTCTAGTATATTATTTACAGAGGTCGCAGTATACAGTGTTAAAACCTGTCTCACTGTATAACTTACGATCATTATTCTGTTAATATATTATAACTGCCTTTAACAAATAATTAACCAAATCAATTAAATGTGTTTTATGCAGCAAATGACAGTTATAAGCACCTGTTTAAACGTGTGCTGTTAATGAAAATCTCCAAGTTTACAAGATGTGCGTGATGAGTGTCTGTACTCGATTTTTTTATTTAATGAAATAATTAATCAATTACTAGTACATTGAAGGTTACTAAGCACCGAACGTGACAATATACGCACCTTTTCGGTGTTTTCACAGTTTGAAAAATTCTTAATTGGCATTCAATGGCTTCCCCTATCTGTATTTATGATCAGGGTACATCTTCTTTTATTACCTTTATTCCCAATTAAATCGATAAGTGACATGGGTATATGCACTAATTGGCATGTCTTACCACATTAGCGAGTGTCATAAACCGAGTGATGTAGAAGACGGAAATCACGGGCCAGCGCGTGGATATTATGCAGACGATCTAGGACGATCACATCTTCGATTTTTTTTTTCAAAAATGAAAATCCACGAATTCAAGTACCCACGAAATTGTTTTTTTTTTCGGCAAACCACGAAATTTCATGCCCACGAACATTAATGATTTCACAGTATATAAATGTTATTGTGAGTTTATGAAAATAAGTATCTTTGAAGTTAATTTGCTTAAATCCTTGTATTTTTTTGACAAGGGCGTTTTCTTTTAAATGCGAAGGACCCCATAATCTTCACACAGTCTTCTTAAATTTGTAAGTTGGTAGTCCAACAGACTTGTCTCCTCCTTATGATAGTGAATGTCTAGCACTGAGTCACTGTAATATTTCATTCAGGTTGTGAAGGTGACAATGGATCCGGCAATGGAGAAGTTCTGTTTCTGTGTGGCCAACAAGAAATCAATCGCAAAACTTCACAAGGAGCAGACAGATTTGGTGAGTAGGTGGGTAGGGCAGTGGAAGGTTTTTCCTAAACTCTTTGTGATCGAAATGCAGCCCTAGTCTTAATGATAAAACATATACCATTTTTTCACTGATATGGAAATTGAAATTCCCTATCTTTGTTTTGAAAACAGTTAATTAAATGGACACCACCCAGAACAAACTTCATCACATTTGTTTTATCTTTATTTTTTTTAACCCTTTAGCTGATAGCCTTGTGACCAGATAAGCCCTCCCAGTCAATACCACAGCCAGTGGATAGCTTATCAATAATCAATAGCCAACTTACTGATAAGCAGTCCTTATTTATATAGGCCCTTTTTAGTCACAGTGTTATTGGTCAAGTGCTAATTTATGGACCCTTATGACCTTTAGGTCATTATTACTAATATAAATTATGGCTGAATCTTTTTGATGTCAATATATAATAGAGCAATAAGATAATGAAATCATCTAATTAATGGTGCCAATGATAATTTTTAAAATTGTTTTATTGCATATGATAATGTAGTTTAAAGATGGAGTTTCTATGAAATTTCGTAAGAAAATCATTATACCTCTGTTGAAGGCTTAAATATCTTAGTATTATTTTATTATAGTGTTTGTTACACATTATTTAGATTAAAAGAGTTCAAGTTAGAAGATGTCATTTCTCGGGTATAAGACGGGTAATAATAATCATTTTCTAAACACAAGGTCATTGGAGTACTTAAATCAAATCAAAATTGGATAATTTCCTGAATTATATTAAAGCAGTCTTATTCATTTCTAGGCAAAATCAGAAATTCACAATTATAGTCAAAATGTCTCATTTCATCCCAATCAGAAGGACCCAGACTCCTTTCCCTGAATGATGAGTAAAAATGCTGCATTTGATCTTTATGATTCAAGTTTTTTCAAAAATAATAATAATGGTTTTGGTTTAAAGAAGTTTAGAGGTTATTACTCAATGAAATGGGCTTAAACTTCCTAAATTGGGTGCATGGAAGTACAGAAACTATGACACTGTGGATAAAAGTTTAGGATATCAAAACCTGGTATCAATTCTACATTTAAGGCATGATTTCAATTAGAAAAATAAAATATTGAGAACACTCTTGTGGAGTTGGCATTTTTTTGATGCAAATTATTTCATATTTTGTCAGAATTGTGGAGAAATTTGTTGCGTTGAGATTTGAACTTCAATGTTTGTGAGGATTTTTTTCTAAAGGGATGGCAAAGAAACTTCCACTTTCAAATTTTTAAAAGAAGCCATGAGTGTTACTGTATAGACTTATTAGAGTATTACAGTTCTTAGCTTTGACCTTCTGAGTCTATGTTTCTTCTCAATATGTCTAACCACAAACTACACAAAGTATAGCCTAATTTGTTGAGTGGACTTCTTAAGTGTTGGAATAATGTTAAAATAAAATATATATTGTAATCATTCAGAGCCAGTTTACAGAGAACATTCTTTATTGATACATATGTGTAAATTCCTCAGTAGGAGCCCATGCACGGAGGACATTCTATATTGATACATTTGTGTAATTGCCTCAGTAGGAGACAGTTAGCGGAGAACATTCTATATTGATACATGTGTAATTTCAGAGCCAGTTTGCGGAGAAGAAAGGTGTCGAGAAATATAACATCCCATCATCTTTCCAAATGTTGTCAGAGATCCCTGAGGCCTCCAGCTTTATACTTGACAAACGGGTAGGCTTATAAAAAAGGAGACCATATTAATTATTTTTTTAAACATGAATAAAACAAAATCAGTGTAAGATCAAAATATATTTCACCTTGTGAATACCAAAATTGAATATTTCACTTGAGGTTTCACCACTCATGAAATATGGCTTTTGGTGCTTACTCAGTGAAATATATAACGATCTTACACTGAAACAAACAATTACCCTCTTTAAAATGTATATATAAATATGCTTTGGGGAAAATGTATTTTTTAATATTTTGATTTTGAGCCAGTTTCTCATAACTTACATTTTTGTAATGCGATTTTATACATATATCACCCAGGATCTCATTAAATATAAGTGTGTACATGGATAATTTTCAAACATAACAATGCCATTCCTTTTCATAAGAAAGTATTCTATTTGTGCAGGTATGTTCAGCCTTAGAACAGTATGAGAGTCAGATCGAGTACATCCACATCTCGGACCAGTACTCCGGACCTAAGAACCAGTATGAGTAAGTGTTTGTCAATTATCACTGTGTAATATTGATGTCATTTTCACTGAAGAAAGATTCTGACTATGTTCAAGTTTACAAGTCTTCACAATTACCGACTGTCGTACCTACAGGCCTGGTCATCTAAATTTTGTTGAGATCCGAAAGGCAATTCAGATGGTCCTAGTGAGAACTTATGTCAATATCAAAAGTAAAATGCAGAAGAAATATTTTATTTAATATTTTTGACTGTTTTGAAAAATGGTGGGATTGACGGAGAAATGTTTAAAACATGCTTTATTAGAACACGCTCAGGTTTTATCCAATGATATGGCAAAACTGGAGATGGCCGAGTTATTATGAATGTGATAGTGGTTCCACAATAGACTTTAACATTGGTTTAATGATTATATTTTAATGTATGTGTGATAATATGGTACAACAAAATAATACAAGACCAATAATTTCAGTTCAATTATATGTCAGTGAAACAAATGAAATTGAATGTTTTTGGTGGCCAAATCTTAGAAAGAAGGTTTGAACTGATTAATACAACTATTATTTTGACTATAGGTATTATTAAAATTTATGGAGCACCCGCTCCAGTTGAAATTCAAGAGGAAAAGGGATCTTGAGTGGATAACCCGTGATAATTCTTATTATAATTTCTTGAGAATTATTGCATGTCCGTGATACCCAAATACCTTAGCAATGCCGCTATATTATCTGGAACTACCTTTTAGGAAAATAATAGAACTTACTTTTATTACAAAATAATTGTACGATATGATAGTTGATAGGATGGTAAAATGTAATCATTCCTATTTAAGATGACCACCTTCTCATTATACTTTGTTTTACAGTGATGCCCAGACAAAGATGCCGGAAGTCACCCCATCACTTGTCTTCTGCTTCAACGGTACGCTTGCACTTATTCAATTATATTTTTGTTCACCTAACCTTTTGTGTTCAGAAATCTTCAGGTTCATTATGTATTAACTGCAATGCTCTATGATGTCATTTTCAGCCATCGAAATTGGACTTTTGGATGAACAAGCCCGAATACTTCTTATACTTGCTTGGCATCAAAAAATTTAACAAGCCCTGCTATGTAAAATTAAGAATTTAAGCAAGCCAGGAAGACATTTTACCAGTGCATTTCTTGCAGCCTTGTGTTAATTTTGACCTCTGCATTTTTAGCTTGACAATTCCTAGAATAAGGAGAGCTTTACTACTCAACTTAGCGTCATCGTCACACATTGGTTAAGGTCTTTCATGTAAGCACATTTGAGTCAATATCTCAGCAAATACTTAACACAAGTGTTAACAACCATCCATCCTACTTATTTAATCAAGTGAAATAACTGATTTAAAGTGGGAAAAGGGGGTGAGCTCTGGTATTGTTGGTGATTACTGTGACAGCATTTAAAGAATGTTGTTGTTTTTAATAAACAGCTGTTCTTTTATACAAGTGTATGTTGTTGCTAACCTTTCTTTAATGATGAAGGCAGCAACATTCAATCCTTAAATACCCTCCATTCCAGTGCCTGGCAAGGGTAAGACGCGTGTGTCAGACATCGAGGGTACAGTTGTACTGATGAAGCTTGTTTTCTACTGCGTGGACAAAGTCAGCAGGATGTCCCTCTCCAAGGAGGTACGTATTAATGTAACAAGAAAGAGGTTGTTGAACACTGCATGAAGGGGGTATGTTGGAATCACCCTGTGGTTGGTTGGAGGAATGGTTGGTCAGTCCATTACAATTTTCCTTGTCCGAAGGATATCTTGAAAACTACTGGATTGTAGTTGATTAAACTTCATGAGATGATAGAAAAAGAGAGCAATCGTAGTGTGCAAGAACCATATCCTTATTTCAGATGATTACAGAGTTATTACCCTTCCGTTTCTTTTTCTTGTTTGTAATGAATTTTTACAATAAGAAATAAGATATGTTAACAAATGGATATAAAATACACATTGTACTCCTTCTCACCAAGAATCTGGGTGCTACAGAATGTGTGGCACACAGTGACTTAAGTGGGTTTCTTATACCAGTCAAAGAATTTCAGGTTTTCAAGCACTTGTCTGAATTGCTATCGTCATTGTATACAATGCTAAATAAACAATCTAGTCTGACCTTACCTGAGAATTTCCGATATATCCACCAGCCTGAAAAAGAAGTTTTACTCGATTTTTTTTCGATAGGTTAGTGTGAATTTCGATCACATCACTGATATAAATGTTAGAGATCTAGATTATTTACTATGATGGTAACTTTTACAGGCACGTACCAAGGCTGAACGTAACCGCCAGAAGGCTGAAGAAGCGTTCCTGAAGCTGGCGCATTCCCAGCGGCAGGAGGCGGCCCAACAACGGCGCGAGGAAAAACGGAGACAGGAGAAGGAACGCATCATGAACGAGGAGGATCCTGACAGGGCACGCAAGCTAGAGGTATGTATTGTTGTTTTTGGTGTTGGTTAAGGAAAAAATTAAGGGCTCCTCATAGCCTTATAGGTGTTATCTTTGAAGAATGTATAGGTGCCAGTTGTTTTTGGCGTTGTTTTTTTTATTATTTATTTTAAGAATAAGTCCCTGTTCTCAAGGTCTTGTAGGTGTTTTCCTCATGAACAAACTCATACTCTTGGATGTTATAATTTGGGTTGTGCCCCTTGATATTCTGAGTTGGTGGTGGCATGTTTTAAATTTTGTTTAATCTTCTTGCTAACCATGTTGGAAGAGAGTGACGTTGTTAAAAAGTAATTAGTATATTTGTCGGCATGTAACCCAAATGAATTAAATTTCACATACTTGCACTTTCTTGTGATGTAGTTGAGGCTGATTCATAATGGTTTAAAGCTTTCCTCAACATAAGTTGAATATTTAAAAACCAAAGTAACCAGTCTGTATGTGTATTTCAGGAAAAGGAGAGCAAAAGGGACATGAAGAGGAAACAAGCCAGGACAAAGATGATGAAGGTCAAGGGCATGTAGAAAGGTCATTTAAAGGTCAACAATGTGGAGAGGTCAAGAGTTCAACTTTGGGGTCAAAAGGTCACCAATGTGTAGAATTCAAAAGGTCGAGATCATTCAACTTTGAAAAGATCAAGGTCATTATAAAGATAAAAAAAATGACAATAAGTTGAAGAATATGTATTCACAATGATGATTAGCATGAATTTTGCATAGGTTGCATAATGTGCATTGAACTTGATGTTTTTATACTTTTGTGAAAGAAAACGTTAAATTTTCCCAAGCTATGATGTCTTGCAGATGTATATACATTATGTAGAAAAATGTTTTTAATTTTATTCAATTGAGATTTCTAGTATAATTTTCTTAAACTTCTAAACACAAGGAGTCCTGTCTTTGATCTAAACATTCATATACATAGCTTTCAGCCTTTGTACATATCTATGTACATATATGAGTGAATTAAGAGATGATATTTTGTTGAAATTTAAAGTAAATCCATAATTTCTTGTAAATGCTTGGTTAATGCTCAAATTATTAATCAAGGCTGTAGATTTAAGAAATTCTCACAGCATTGTGGTTTGATTATTTTAAATATTGTGTCTAGTCTCCTCATGTTATAAGTCTGTTAGAACACCGATCATACTGTTAATACACCAATCATACTGTTAGAACACTGATCATACTGTTTACTGAACACTGAAAACACTTCATTAGGGTAAATATTCTGCATGTATTTCATGTTGAAAATTACAGGCTTAATTTAATATTTTATATAGCTAGTTTTTAATTTTTTGTTCATGTGTGAAAAGAATACATCGTACATGTATATGCAATAATAGTAATCTGTTTCATCAAAGATTGTAGGCATAAGTATCATATGTCATTACTTTGCGATTTATTTGTGTGTTATGAGTTTAGGGTTGAAAATAATGTCGGTAAATTGAAAATAAATCATTTGTTGCCTTTTGATATACTTCCACAGATTTAATAATTTTGGAATAATGCCTTATTAAAACAGGCACCTGATGTTGTTTTTTTAATGTAAAGACTACTACTGCTATAATGACAAATAAAAAAACTTTGAATGTTTCACAAGTTTGAACATTTATTATATGCTTTCCAGTGGTTTATAGAGATTATCAGTGAAATAGCATTTATATTTCACTGTTTGAAACAGTGAAAATATCACATTGATATATTTCAATGTTTTGAAATCTTAGCCTGCCAAGTCAAACGTCAGCCTTGCACAGGGCTGGTAAACAATTACTTAATGCCGTTACGTGCTCATGAGGGCTAAAAAAGTGTAATTAAATTTCATTCTAATTTCTGGCATATAATAAAAAGAAAAAAATGTTTGTTCAGTGTAAGATAGCAATATATTTCACCTCTAAGCCACTCATGGAAGTATATCTTTTGGTGCTCACTCAGTGAAATATATTACGATCTTACACTGAAACAAACAGTTATCCTCTATTTCATAATGCATTTTACAATAGTTAGAATATTTCACTATTAGAATTAGGCACATAATTGGAATATTTCGTAATTCATTTTACAAAAATAGAAAAAAATTGCTGTTCATATTACAAAATAGGATTTTATCACAATAGTCTATTAATGTATCAAAAATTATTATATAAATATTTCACAACTTATGTTTGCAAGAAAAATGTTAAAGGAAAAGCAAACCTTATGTTCAGTTCGGTTTATATACATTCAGATTCTTGTAATATTTGTATCATTGTATTCGGTTTTCTTTGTAAATATTTGCATTATAATTTAACCAGATTGTTCTAGTTTATACCTTTTAATTGCACATTTTATGTTATCTTCGATATACATTATAAATATATTTATACATTATGCATTACATTGTCTTTGAAAGTACTTAATGGTTCACATGCATTTATTAAAGGGACAAGACACCAGATGACACCATTGCAAGAAAATGTTACTTACTGATGTATC
This sequence comes from Mya arenaria, assembly GCF_026914265.1. Lineage (NCBI taxonomy): Eukaryota > Metazoa > Mollusca > Bivalvia > Myida > Myidae > Mya > Mya arenaria. Next base: position 41,617,135 of record NC_069122.1, on the reverse strand, counting down.
ACATCGCTTACGACACGTGTATTTTGCTGTTTTCGCATATTTTTCCAATCCACTATTTACTGGGTGTGTCTAACACATAAATCCTGGTAAATTTAAAAGTAAAATCTGTACTAATCACTTAACTATCACATTCTAAATATATAAGGGGAAACCATTATGCCCTATTTTAAAACAGGTAATCCAAGCTGAAACAGTAATAAAATATCATTTTAATTATGTATAATGATGTATTATCGGCCTCATACTAGTTGGAATTAATAATTCTAGGCAAGTTTTAAGGAAATACTTTATTTGTCGATTTTGGGCCCATCTGGTGTTAAGTCCCTTTAAGATCCTGGATCAGTTTCATTAAAAAGAGTGCCTCTGTCACTAGGAGAGATAATGCACTGTTAAATATCTCTTCTAAGTTTGAAGTTGGTCCTAAGGTACTAGATGAAACAGCCACCTGTCAGACCATGAATCCAAATTTGTCAAAAACATTATATATTTCTTTCTGCTAGGCAGAAACATTTTATTGCCTGAGTGAAAGAAGTTATCAAGAAAAGGCACATACACTACTTTCTTGTTTCATGTCTAAAAATGCCTACAATCTTAAGAAATGTTAACATCGCTGGTAACTCTTATTAAAAGTATTATATTTCGAAAGGTTGATATTTCGTAGAATAAATCTGTGTAATTCAAACTGACTGGTTAGGTTCATACATTTACGATTTTGTACTTTTTTTAATAATTTCACACCACATCAGTTTAAATAGCAATTTATTAAAGGCTTTTTCATCACAAAAGCACAAGTCCAAACCTTTCAGTCTCTTGGAATTGTTTTTTGATACCCAAGCATTTTTGTATCGATATGGTACTTGTAAATGTATAAAATGATTTTATAGCCAACATTTGTATATGCCATGTAACAAGTTTTTTCATAAAAACGATTTTATTCATCATTTATCCTTTCGATACCATTTTTGAGTATGTCTGCGTTGAATAAATACATAAGAGTTTGTGTTATAATTTATGCTTATGAATGGGTTTTTTTGTGGACATAAATGTAAATTTTCCAAATATCATTCCTTATAAATACTTTTTAAATATGCATTTATGCAAAACAAATTATTTATCAATTTATTATAGTGAAAATCAAGTTTTGAACTATTATTGATTGTCATCGAAAATGTTTGTGTGGTTTTCTTTAGTTTCTTTTTGAATGGGATAACTAAGTTACATGTGTGTATGTCGTAGTTTTAAGTGGAATTTTGTACCTATTCTCCTTGTTTTATCATTATATATTAAAATTAAAATTGAATCTTCTCTTGTTTTTATTGTTCTGTCATATCAATGGCCCGGCTTGGGCGCATGTGCGTTTGGTTTGTGGTCACTATGTCGCACAAGTGGGTTTTCCCCGGGTTCTCCGGTTTCCCCCCACAACACAAGACCACACTCTCGCGTAACATCGTGCCAACGAGAGTGATTAATATAATGTTGTAATAACTTGTTTCACAATCGTTGTAAAATAAATATGTTTAAAATATATCAATCAAAATATAAACAGAATTATATTTAGCATTAAGTTTTCTGAAAATGTATATGAGGTATGATTTCACTTGTGTACACATGACCAATTCTTTAAAGTTGCACTCTCACAGATTGACCGTTTGACATTTACTCTATTTTTTGTCTCGGAATCATTTGATTTTTGCATCAGTACCTTCAATTCAGTCACATAAGATAACTTACTAAAGAACATATCTCAAAGTTGCACTCTCACAGATTGACAGTTTGACATTTACTCTTTTTTTTTGTCTCGGAATCACTTGATTTTTGCATCAGTACCTTCAATTCAGTCATATAAGATAACTTACTAAAGAACTGATCTCAATTGTCTGGAAAACTGCCGAAAATCTCATTTTTCTTTAAGCGCATGAAACATCAATTTTCGAATGCAAATATGAAAAACTGCGATCGGATCTTTTGTATGTAGTATTATATCACTAGTTTCCACACTATAATGGAAAAAATTGTCTCGTTCCCACACAAAAAAAGTTTTCAAAACGTTCAATCTGTGAGAGTGCAGTTTTAAATACTGGTCATGCTTTTGTATGTCCATATCTTCTTGGTCTCTCCTCCAAAAAAGGGAAGGTGTTATCAATGGAATGTCAGCGCGTGATATCGTCCTGTCCATTTCATATTCCCTTAGAAGATAGTGATGGAACGTGGGTCACATGTTAATCCCATCAAGGCAAATATGCAGACCGCCATTGCGAAACTCCATCTTGAAAAATGTAAATTAAGTGAGTTGAGTTGAGTTGAGTAGTGTGTCCTCGCCCATTTAAAGAGTTCACTGAAATTTTGTAAAAACAAATTGTCGCCTATTCATCCAAGGTTTGTATTACTAGTAAGCAGACTTGGGTTCAGGGCCAAGTAAAAGAATTTAGTGTTGTATTGTTTCATTCTGTATCTTGCACAATCGATAGAGTTTAAATGACAGTGTACTCGCCTAGGTGTTGTTGGAACCACAGAGTCACATTTGCGACATTGCATTTAGTGCCTGCTGCATATTACTTTCACCTTCTGAAAGCTAATGATGAAATGTCGGTCTATACTCGTCAAGTTGACGCTTAATCATGAATGTTGGAACCTCGTCCGGTCACGGTCAGCGTGCATCTTGCCCCATAGTAATCTCAATTCATTTTATCACATTAAAGCAAAATTTATCAAAATCGTATGTGTTTATACTTTTTAAAATCACAGGTTCTTATAGAATGTGTCCTTAAATTTTCGAATTTAAAAAAGAGCTTCTGACAATTGTAATATTTTGCAATACAGAACAAATGTGTCAAAAACCAGTCCGTAGTCGCCATAGTTACACTGAATGTTGTTTATTTTTTATGAATATGGGTTCGTAAACACAATAACAATTATTTCTATATTCTAGTATCTCTAGGTTTTTGGAGGATTTTTTTATGATCTACTATGTACAAAAATACATACATAATGCATACATAACATAGTTTGTTAAATACATATGTGGTTTTGGGGACAGGATTGCTTTAATACAATGATTAATCATTTATAATCATAACTTAGCTCATGTGAATGAAATCATCTTGTTTTATCAGTGACCAGTTATGATACCGTCTCATTTCACATGTATATTCACATTATCTACTGATATAGGAATTACATTAGTGACTTAAACATGGATGACAAAGGTATGTTGTTTCTTTTATGCAGTTATAACATTTATTTTTGTTATAATATTACGTTAAACTCCCGCATACATACATAAGATTATACCTGTCAGAATAATTATGGAGTGATGTAAATGTATGTTAATAAAAGGGACCCGATCATGTTTTTTAAAATGCACTTTTTAATTACGAAAAAAATTGTGGCAAATAATAAGATGTGTTAAAACTAAAATTTCAAAATCTGGAACCCTTCAACAAATGTTGATATTTGCTTTAATGACCACAATTTTCAATACCGTTACTAACAGTTTTCAGTGACATTATCATGTTTTGTTATCAATGTATTATCGAATTGTAAAAATATCCAGAACAGCTGTTAAAGTCTTGGTGACATATCTATTAATTGATGAGTCGTACAAAGTTAATGTCTACCCAGTGATGATTCCTACAAAGAATATATCTATCCAGTGACGAGTCGTACAAAGTAAATGTATATCCAGGGATGAGTCGTACAAAGTAAACTATCCAGTAATGAGTCGTACAAAGGAAATATCTATCCAATGATGAGTCGTATAAAGGAAATGTCTCTCCAATGATGAGTCGTTCAAAGGAAATGTATATCCAATGATGAGTCGTACAAGGGAAATATCTATCCAATGATGAGTCATACAAAGGAAATGTCTCTCCAATGATGAGTCGTACAATGGAAATGTATATCCAGGGATGAGTCGTACAAAGGAAATATCTATCCAATGATGAGCCGTACAAAGGAAATGTCTCTCCAATGGTGAATCGTACAAAGGAAATGTATATCCAATGATAGGTCGTACAAAGGAAATGTCTATCCAGTGACTAGTCGTACAAAGGAAATATCTATCAAGTGATGAGTCGTACAAAGGAAATATCTATCCAGTGATGAGTCGTACAAAGAAAATATCTATCCAGTGATGAGTCGTACAAAGTAAATTTATATCCAGTGATGAGTCGTACAAAGGAAATATCTATCCAGTGATGAGTCGTACAAAGGAAATGTCTATCCAGTGATGAGTCGTACAAAGTAAATTTATATCCAGTGATGAGTCGTACAAAGGAAATATATATCCAGTGATGAGTCGTACAAAGGAAATATCTATCCAGTGATGAGTCGTACAGAGGAAATATCTATCCAGTGAGGAGTCGTACAAAGTAAATGTATATCCAGTGACGAGTCGTACAAAGAAAATGTCTATCCAGGGGTGAGTCTTACAAAGAAAATGTCTATCCAGGGGTGAGTCGTACAAAGTAAATGTCTATCCAGGGATGAGTGGTACAAAGTAAATGTCTATTCAGGGATGAGTGGTACAAAGTAAATGTCTATCCAGTGATGAGTGGTACACATGAAATGTAGATCCAGTGATAAGTCGTACATAGGTAAAATCTATCCAGTGACGAGTCGTACAAAAGAAATGTTTATCCAGTGACGAGTCGAACAAAGGAAATATATATCCAGTGACGAGTCGAACAAAGGAAATATATATCCAGTGACGAGTCGAAAAAAGGAAATATCTATCCAGTGATGAGTCGTACAAAGGAAATGAATATCAAAAAATGTCTATCCAGTGACGAGTCGTACAATGGAAATGTCTATCAACTGATAAGTCGTCAAAAGAAATACATATCCAGTGCATGCAGTGATGAGTCGCACAAAGGAAATGTCTATCCAGTAATGTTTGTTTTGGCGTCAGCTGATGTTAATGTAATCTGTAAAAATACTAATAACACTTACTTAAAACGCATTTTAAGAGATGCGTTCACAAATATCTATGGAAGCGTATACAGTACCAACATGATGATTTGATCATGTAGTCTATGAAAGTGTATATACGTTTTGATGCATTGACCATATACGCTATGGAAGCGTATATCCTATATCCTGAGGAAGTGACCATGGTGTCTCTATGAAAGCGTTTATATTCTGTACTGGTTATTTAATCATAAAGGCTTGCCAACTTGACGAGATATACCACCACATGATGTCAAAATTATGTTAACTTGAACACTAATTAACTGGATATAATGTTTACAAAACCTTTGTCGACAAATCACGTTAACAACGTACGCTGTGAACTTCACAATAAGACACTCAACCTGGCATGTTCAAATAGCTTTGTAGATGCATATAAGACGTCATATAGGAGATATACTAAATATACCCCATCTGATGAAGGGCAATGATCTTCGAACTGTAGAATGTTCGATAATTCATGAAATCAACAAGACAACATCCTCACATCATAAATATATATGAATGACACTGGTTACCATGGTACTGCTTTCTATGAAATAAATGTAGAAAACAAACATGGCGGCTGCTTCAATAAAGACTTTTAGTCGCGACTTTGATTATCTTAAATCTGTATTAACGTCACAAATGGCAATACAAGATATCTTTTTGAAACGGGACCCTGCATGTCCATAGCGGGCTTGCTAAGATACACGAACATCATTTTTTGTCAATTTACCTACTATGTATTCTGGTTTTCAGGAGAAGCCCCGCCACCCTACAGCCCGCCGACTTCCGGTAACTACGGCCTGCAGAACCCGGCCGCCAACGCGAGCTATCCAGGTCAAACTAACTATGGCTATGACCAGCCCCAGGGACACTACAACGGCTCTCCCCAAGGGCAGTATGCTGGCTACGCCCACGGATCGCAGGGACAGTTTGTAAACAGCAGTTCAATGTCAAATAGCAATGTTGTGGTGAGTGTAATAATTAGGGATTTTATTGATGATTCGCATACATTGTCTTTCAGACTCATATCTTAATAATAGGAAATTATATACTGATGAAAGCTCATTTCCTTACCTCATACAGGTGGCACAGGTAGGAGGGGGCCCGATTTACCAGACCTCGCCCCAGGACTATACGACCCAGGCTTGGATCGCCTGTCTTTGCTGCTTCTGGCCAACTGGACTCCTAGCTATCATGAAGGCGTCTGAGGTATGTTTTTCGACATAGGTATTCTCGGATAGTGGACTTTTTGAAGTTTAAGTGTGGGCATATGCGTAAGTAAGTGTGGACTTGTAAGGGTATTTGAGTGTCGACGAAGGTATCGTTAAGTGTGGGCCTAAGGGTAATTCATTGTTGGAAAATGTATGGTTACGTTTGGGCCTAAGGGTAATTCATTGTCGACAAATGTATGGTTAAGTGTGGGCCTAAGGGTATTTGAGTGTCGACGGGGGGATGGTTAAGTGTGGGCCTAAGGGTATTTGAGTGTCGACGAAGGTATGGCGAAGTGTGGGCCTAAGGGTATTTGAGTGTCGACGAAGGTATGGTGAAGTGTGGGCCTAAGGGTATTTAAGTGTCGACAAATGTATGGTGAAGTGTGGGCCTAAGGGTATTTGAGTGTCGACGAAGGGATGGTTAAATGTGGGCCTAAGGGTATTTGAGTGTCGACGAAGGGATGGTTAAGTGTGGGCCTAAGGGTATTTGAGTGTCGACGAAGGTATGGTGAAGTGTGGGCCTAAGGGTATTTGAGTGTCGACGAAGGTATGGTGAAGTGTGGGCCTAAGGGTATTTGAGTGTCGACTAAGGTTTGGTGAAGTGTGGGCCTAAGGGTATTTGAGTGTCGACGAAGGTATGGTGAAGCGTGGGCCTAACGATATTTAATGTCGCCGAAGCTATGGTTAAGTGTAGGCCTAACGATATTTAAGTGTCGCCGAAGGTATAGTTAAGTGTGGACCTAAGGGTATTAGAGTGTCGACGAGGGTATGATGAAGTGTGGGCTTAAGGGTATTTGAGTGTCGACGAAGGTATGGATAAGTGTGGACCTAAGGGTATTCAAGTGTCGACAAAAGTATGGTTAAGTGTGGGCCTTAGGGTATTTAAGTGTTGACGAATGTATGGTTAAGTGTGTGCCTTAGGGTATTTGAGAGTCGACTAAGGTATGGTTAAGTGTGGGCCTAATGGTATTCATGTGTTGACAAAGGTATGGTTACGTGTGGGCCTAAGGATATTCATGTGTCGACGAAGGTATGGTTAAGTGTGGGCCTAAGGGTATTCATGTGTTGACGAAGGTATGGTTAAGTGTGGGCCTAAGGGTATTCATGTCTTGACAAAGGTATGGTTACGTGTGGTCCTAAGGGTGATCATGTGTTGACAAAGGTACGGTTACGTGTGGGCCTTAGGGTATTCAAGTGTTGACGAAGTTTGGTTAAGGTTGGGTCTAAAGGTAATTGAGTGTCGACGAAGGTATGATTAAGTGTGGGCCTAAGGGTATTTGAGTGTCGACGAAGGTATGATTAAGTGTGGGCCTAAGGGTATTCAACTGTTGACGAAGCTATGGTTAAGTGTGGGCCTTAAGGTATTCAAGTGTTGACGAAGGTATGGTTAAGGGTGGGCCTAAGGGTATTTGAGTGTTGACGAAGGTATGGTTAAGTGTTGGCCTTGGGGATTTTGAGTGTCGACGAAGGTATGGTTAAGTGTGGGCCTAAGGGTATTCAAGTGTTGACGAAGGTATGGTTAAGTGTGGGCCTTAGGGTATTCAAGTGTTGACGAAGGTATGGTTAAGTGTGGGCCTTAGGGTATCTGAGTGTCGACGAAGGTATGGTTAAGTGTGGGCCTAAGGGTATTTGAGTGTCGACGAAGGTATGATTAAGTGTGGGCCTAAGGGTATTCAACTGTTGACGAAGCTATGGTTAAGTGTGGGCCTTAAGGTATTCAAGTGTTGACGAAGGTATGGTTAAGGGTGGGCCTAAGGGTATTTGAGTGTTGACGAAGGTATGGTTAAGTGTTGGCCTTGGGGATTTTGAGTGTCGACGAAGGTATGGTTAAGTGTGGGCCTAAGGGTATTCAAGTGTTGACGAAGGTATGGTTAAGTGTTGGCCTTAGGGTATTCAAGTGTTGACGAAGGTATGGTTAAGTGTGGGCCTTAGGGTATCTGAGTGTCGACGAAGGTATGGTTAAGTGTGGGCCTTGGGGGTTTCAAGTGTTGACGAAGGTATGGTTAAGTGTGGGCCTTAGGGTATTTTTGTGTTGACGAATGTATGATTAAGTGTGGGCCTTAAGGTATTCAAGTGTAGACGAAGGTATGGTTAAGGGTGGGCCTAAGGGTATTTGAGTGTCGACGAAGGTATGATTAAGTGTGGGCCTAAGGGTATTCAAGTGTTGACGAAGGTATGGTTAAGTGTGGGCCTAATGGTATTCATGTGTTGACAAAGGTATGGCTACGTGTGGGCCTAAGGGTGTTCATGTGTTGACAAAGGTACGGTTACGTGTGGGCCTAAGGATATTCATGTGTTGACGAAGGTATGGTTAAGTGTGGGCCTAAGGGTATTCATGTGTTGACGAAGGTATGGTTAAGTGTGGGCCTAAGGGTATTCATGTCTTGACAAAGGTATGGTTACGTGTGGGCCTAAGGGTGTTCATGTGTTGACAAAGGTACGGTTACGTGTGGGCCTTAGGGTATTCAAGTGTTGACGAAGGTTTGGTTAAGGTTGGGTCTAAGGGTAATTGAGTGTCGACGAAGGTATGGTTAAGTGTGGGCCTAAGGGTATTTGAGTGTCGACGAAGGTATGATTAAGTGTGGGCCTAAGGGTATTCAACTGTTGACGAAGCTATGGTTAAGTGTGGGCCTTAAGGTATTCAAGTGTTGACGAAGGTATGGTTAAGGGTGGGCCTAAGGGTATTTGAGTGTTGACGAAGGTATGGTTAAGTGTGGGCCTTAAGGTATTCAAGTGTTGACGAAGGTATGGTTAAGTGTGGGCCTTAGGGTATCTGAGTGTCGACGAAGGTATGGTTAAGTGTGGGCCTTGGGGGTTTCAAGTGTTGACGAAGGTATGGTTAAGTGTGGGCCTTAGGGTATTTTTGTGTTGACGAATGTTTGATTAAGTGTGGGCCTTAAGGTATTCAAGTGTAGACGAAGGTATGGTTAAGGGTGGGCCTAAGGGTATTTGAGTGTCGACGAAGGTATGATTAAGTGTGGGCCTAAGGGTATTCAAGTGTTGACGAAGGTATGGTTAAGTGTGGGCCTAATGGTATTCATGTGTTGACAAAGGTATGGCTACGTGTGGGCCTAAGGGTGTTCATGTGTTGACAAAGGTACGGTTACGTGTGGGCCTAAGGATATTTATGTGTTGACGAAGGTATGGTTAAGTGTGGGCCTAAGGGTATTCATGTGTTGACGAAGGTATGGTTAAGTGTGGGCCTAAGGGTATTCATGTCTTGACAAAGGTATGGTTACGTGTGGGCCTAAGGGTGTTCATGTGTTGACAAAGGTACGGTTACGTGTGGGCCTTAGGGTATTCAAGTGTTGACGAAGGTTTGGTTAAGGTTGGGTCTAAGGGTAATTGAGTGTCGACGAAGGTATGGTTAAGTGTGGGCCTAAGGGTATTTGAGTGTCGACGAAGGTATGATTAAGTGTGGGCCTAAGGGTATTCAACTGTTGACGAAGCTATGGTTAAGTGTGGGCCTTAAGGTATTCAAGTGTTGACGAAGGTATGGTTAAGGGTGGGCCTAAGGGTATTTGAGTGTTGACGAAGGTATGGTTAAGTGTTGGCCTTAGGGATTTTGAGTGTCGACGAAGGTATGGTTAAGTGTGGGTCTAAGGGTATTCAAGTGTTGACGAAGGTATGGTTAAGTGTGGGCCTTAAGGTATTCAAGTGTTGACGAAGGTATGGTTAAGTGTGGGCCTTAGGGTATCTGAGTGTCGACGAAGGTATGGTTAAGTGTGGGCCTTGGGGGTTTCAAGTGTTGACGAAGGTATGGTTAAGTGTGGGCCTAAGGGTATTCAACTGTTGACGAAGCTATGGTTAAGTGTGGGCCTTAAGGTATTCAAGTGTTGACGAAGGTATGGTTAAGGGTGGGCCTAAGGGTATTTGAGTGTTGACGAAGGTATGGTTAAGTGTTGGCCTTGGGGATTTTGAGTGTCGACGAAGGTATGGTTAAGTGTGGGCCTAAGGGTATTCAAGTGTTGACGAAGGTATGGTTAAGTGTGGGCCTTAGGGTATTCAAGTGTTGACGAAGGTATGGTTAAGTGTGGGCCTTAGGGTATCTGAGTGTCGACGAAGGTATGGTTAAGTGTGGGCCTAAGGGTATTTGAGTGTCGACGAAGGTATGATTAAGTGTGGGCCTAAGGGTATTCAACTGTTGACGAAGCTATGGTTAAGTGTGGGCCTTAAGGTATTCAAGTGTTGACGAAGGTATGGTTAAGGGTGGGCCTAAGGGTATTTGAGTGTTGACGAAGGTATGGTTAAGTGTTGGCCTTGGGGATTTTGAGTGTCGACGAAGGTATGGTTAAGTGTGGGCCTAAGGGTATTCAAGTGTTGACGAAGGTATGGTTAAGTGTGGGCCTTAGGGTATTCAAGTGTTGACGAAGGTATGGTTAAGTGTGGGCCTTAGGGTATCTGAGTGTCGACGAAGGTATGGTTAAGTGTGGGCCTTGGGGTTTTCAAGTGTTGACGAAGGTATGGTTAAGTGTGGGCCTTAGGGTATTTTTGTGTTGACGAATGTATGATTAAGTGTGGGCCTTAAGGTATTCAAGTGTAGACGAAGGTATGGTTAAGGGTGGGCCTAAGGGTATTTGAGTGTCGACGAAGGTATGATTAAGTGTGGGCCTAAGGGTATTCAAGTGTTGACGAAGGTATGGTTAAGTGTGGGCCTAATGGTATTCATGTGTTGACAAAGGTATGGCTACGTGTGGGCCTAAGGGTGTTCATGTGTTGACAAAGGTACGGTTACGTGTGGGCCTAAGGATATTCATGTGTTGACGAAGGTATGGTTAAGTGTGGGCCTAAGGGTATTCATGTGTTGACGAAGGTATGGTTAAGTGTGGGCCTAAGGGTATTCATGTCTTGACAAAGGTATGGTTACGTGTGGGCCTAAGGGTGTTCATGTGTTGACAAAGGTACGGTTACGTGTGGGCCTTAGGGTATTCAAGTGTTGACGAAGGTTTGGTTAAGGTTGGGTCTAAGGGTAATTGAGTGTCGACGAAGGTATGGTTAAGTGTGGGCCTAAGGGTATTTGAGTGTCGACGAAGGTATGATTAAGTGTGGGCCTAAGGGTATTCAACTGTTGACGAAGCTATGGTTAAGTGTGGGCCTTAAGGTATTCAAGTGTTGACGAAGGTATGGTTAAGGGTGGGCCTAAGGGTATTTGAGTGTTGACGAAGGTATGGTTAAGTGTGGGCCTTAAGGTATTCAAGTGTTGACGAAGGTATGGTTAAGTGTGGGCCTTAGGGTATCTGAGTGTCGACGAAGGTATGGTTAAGTGTGGGCCTTGGGGGTTTCAAGTGTTGACGAAGGTATGGTTAAGTGTGGGCCTAAGGGTATTCAAGTGTTGACGAAGGTATGGTTAAGTGTGGGCCTAATGGTATTCATGTGTTGACAAAGGTATGGCTACGTGTGGGCCTAATGGTGTTCATGTGTTGACAAAGGTACGGTTACGTGTGGGCCTAAGGATATTCATGTGTTGACGAAGGTATGGTTAAGTGTGGGCCTAAGGGTATTCATGTGTTGACGAAGGTATGGTTAAGTGTGGGCCTAAGGGTATTCATGTCTTGACAAAGGTATGGTTACGTGTGGGCCTAAGGGTGTTCATGTGTTGACAAAGGTACGGTTACGTGTGGGCCTTAGGGTATTCAAGTGTTGACGAAGGTTTGGTTAAGGTTGGGTCTAAGGGTAATTGAGTGTCGACGAAGGTATGGTTAAGTGTGGGCCTAAGGGTATTTGAGTGTCGACGAAGGTATGATTAAGTGTGGGCCTAAGGGTATTCAACTGTTGACGAAGCTATGGTTAAGTGTGGGCCTTAAGGTATTCAAGTGTTGACGAAGGTATGGTTAAGGGTGGGCCTAAGGGTATTTGAGTGTTGACGAAGGTATGGTTAAGTGTTGGCCTTAGGGATTTTGAGTGTCGACGAAGGTATGGTTAAGTGTGGGTCTAAGGGTATTCAAGTGTTGACGAAGGTATGGTTAAGTGTGGGCCTTAAGGTATTCAAGTGTTGACGAAGGTATGGTTAAGTGTGGGCCTTAGGGTATCTGAGTGTCGACGAAGGTATGGTTAAGTGTGGGCCTTGGGGGTTTCAAGTGTTGACGAAGGTATGGTTAAGTGTGGGCCTTAGGGTATTTTTGTGTTGACGAATGTATGATTAAGTGTGGGCCTTAAGGTATTCAAGTGTAGACGAAGGTATGGTTAAGGGTGGGCCTAAGGGTATTTGAGTGTCGACGAAGGTATGATTAAGTGTGGGCCTAAGGGTATTCAAGTGTTGACGAAGGTATGGTTAAGTGTGGGACTTAGGGTATCTGAGTGTCAACGAAGGTATGGTTATGGGTGGGCCTTAGGGTATTCATGTGTTGACAAAGGTATGGTTACGTGTGGGCCTAAGGGTGTTCATGTGTTGACAAAGGTATGGTTACGTTTGGGCCTAAGGGTATTCATGTGTTGACGAAGGTATGGTTAAGTGTTGGCCTAAGGGTATTCAAGTGTTGACGAAGGTATGGTTAAGGGTTGGCCTTGGGGTATTCAAGTGTTGACGAAGGTATGGTTAAGTTTGGGCTTTAGGGTATTTAAGTGTTGACGAAGGTATGGTTAAGTGTGGGCTTTAGGGTATCTGAGTGTCGACGAAGGTAAGGTTAAGTGTGGGACTTAAGGTATTCAAGTGTTGACGAAGGTTTGGTTAAGGGTGGGTCTAAGGGTATCTAAGTGTTGACGAAGGTATGGTTAAGTGTGGGCCTTAGGGTATTCAAGTGTTGACGAAGGTTTGGTTAAGGGTGGGTCTTATGGTAATTGAGTGTCGACGAAGGTATGGTTAAGTGTGGGCCTAAGGGTATTTGTGTGTCGACGAAGGTATGATTTGGTGTGGGCCTAAGGGTATTCAAGTGTTGACGAAGCTATGGTTAAGTGTGGGCCTTAAGGTATTCAAGTGTTGACAAAGCTATGGTTAAGTGTGGGCCTTAAGGTATTCAAGTGTTGACGAAGGTATGGTTAAGGGTGGGCCTAAGGGTATTTGAGTGTTGACGAAGGTATGGTTAGGTGTGGGCCTTAGGGATTTTGAGTGTCGACGAAGGTATGGTTAAGTGTGGGCCTAAGGGTATTCAAGTGTTGACGAAGGTATGGTTAAGTGTGGGCCTTAGGGTATTCAAGTGTTGACGAAGGTATGGTTAAGTGTGGGCCTTAGGGTATCTGAGTGCCGACGAAGGTATGGTTAAGTGTGGGCTATGGGGTTTTCAAGTGTTGACGAAGGTATGGTTAAGTGTGGGCTTTAGGGTATTTTTGTGTTGACGAAGGTATGATTAAGTGTGGGCCTTAAGGTATTCAAGTGTAGACGAAGGTATGGTTAAGGGTGGGCCTAAGGGTATTTGAGTGTCGACGATTGTATGGTTAAGTGTGGGCCTAAGAGTATTTGAGTGTCGACGAAGGTATGGTTAAGGGTGGGCCTTAGAGTATTTAAGTGTTGACGAAGGTATGGTTAAGTGTGGGCCTTAGGGTATTTAAGTGTCGACGAATGTATGGTTAAGTGTGGGCCTAAGGGTATTTGAGTGTCGACGAATGTATGGTTAAGTGTTGGCCTTAAAGGTGCCGACGGAAGTATGGTTATCAATTTAATATTTTATAATTAAGGTATGTCGCCGTTGAATCGATGTTTACTGTTATTGTTTATTGTTGTTTGAACTTTTAAGAACAAATTATTACTATTATTGTTGTTATTAATTCTTTGTAGTTATTGAAAAAAATACGTCCCAACGACTTTAAACTTTACTGAGAAATTACAAAAAAACAAACAGTGCACTATATAGTAATAACAGTTTAGGCTTAAAGGTAGTACCATTGTATTGACACTCTTTACAATAAGGTAGAAGTGTAATGAAAATTATTTCAACCTGCTATTCAATATTCATCTAATTTCCCCACATAAAAAAAACAACAAATATACTGGCCAGAACAAGTGCGCTGCTTTAAATGTGGACCTAGATAAAGTTAAGTATTGTTGAAGACATTCGATCCCAAAATATATGTGCATTTTGGATTCATGGTATCACCACGGACCATATGGTTTATAGGTCTGTAACATGCCGACATTTCCGGTAAATTGAAAGTTAGAGAGTCGACGTGTAAGGTTCGGGTTTAATGTCCAGGTGGATTAAGGTTGAAGTGGATAAATTGACAACTACAATATCTTTTCATCATATGTGTATTCCACGAGTATCACAACTGTGTGGTTCTATAATATAACTGAACATACTGAAAATAGACAATGGAATAACAATTAATACATAGTTATAATTATACATTGCATGTTAATACTTTTACTATTAAACATGTTACTTTATTATAATCTTGTACACACATAATACTAAAGTTGTAATACGTCTAGTGGCCGTAACAAGGTATAATGGTAAAATAGTATGATATGACCTAACATAAACACAATGAAAACTAACAGGTATGTGGAACCAAATGTCCTATAAATATCTCGAAACGTCTCCTATCTCACCCCATAACCGTGTTGTCAATGTACTGTTAATCTGTAAATCAACATATTATAAACATGTGCAAAATGTGCAACAAAGACAAGAAAGAGACATCACTGCTATCTTGAACTAGTATTTCACAAGAACCACGAAAATACATGAATTGCTCCGAAAATTCAAAGCATCCAATACAACTCATTGCACCAAATGCAGAATTAAACAATGAAGGGCCAATACATACCAAATATCATAATGCTAAAACTCCTAACTTTAAAAAGTACAATACAAGATGTTTCCCAAAAGCAATGTTTGAAGTGAGAACATCTCACGAAAATCTCCGTGCATGAAAACGCTAATTTCACAACATAATATTCTATCAAGGAAATAGTAAAAACGGCAAATTAGCACCGGGTTACAGGTCCGTGGTATCACACACTTGTTTGGTATCATTTTATGTGCGGAATAATATAACAAAAATAATATCTTAAAAAATAAGCCAAACAACTTAAACCTTCAAATCACTACATGCCCGATCTCAGTTAAACACGGACCTATAATATTGGTCCGTGGTTAATTTCAAGAGCACATATACAAAACGTCAAAGATTAAAAGGTTGATGTTTAATTTACTTAATATCATTCATTTAACATTCGAACGGTAATGACGCTAACAGAGGGCGAGTTGTCTTGTTAGTCAAATTCCTTAAGAAGACATATGTGAAGTTTGTCTCGTTAGCGCAGTGGTTGGCGCACTAGCTTCTTAAAGGTCTTACTTCTACTGTGTAAATTTATTTCGGTGGGTATATCGTCGGATAACGCCGATACACAACTGCGCTCAATCGTAACAACTCGGCCATCTCCGGCAAGCTTCGAGATAGACCTGTTGGATACTGGCCGAGGTGTTCCGATTGAACTGCGCTATGCTTCGTTGTCATTGAATGTAACGTAATCAAGTACCGTGGTTGCCGACGATGCGGTTGGCCTAGTTATGTGTATTAAAGTGTAAACATGTTGCTGTATTTAGAATATATATTTCTACATGTAATAACACTTGTTTATTGTAACCATTCTATGTTTTTAGTCACGAGATGCTCTGGCCCGGGGCGATTTGATTGGAGCACAGTCGGCATCGAATAGCGCCCGGCAGTTTGTCCGCATTAGCTACGTCGTCGGCATCGTCAGCGTTGTGTTTATTGTCGTCTTCGTCGGCATTTACGTTGGCGTTATCATGTCTTCATTCGACGATTACGACGACACAGACTAGACGTTCACTCAATCGGAACACCTTGGCCATTTTCCATCGAAAATAAAGAAACAAAATGGCCGATTGAACTTTTTCTCAATAGGAACACCACGGACATTCTCAGACAACGAAAACAAATGGCCGATTGAACTTCACTCTCACGACGGGAAATTGTGCCATAATTATGCTATATTTTAATTACGTAGTGATTTAACGAACACACTATAACGTTAATGACCTTTATCATTATTATGTATCATTCATTATTCGAATGGATTTTAATGGACCGTTTCGCTTGCATCGTAAAATTGTAATTTCATTTTGCTGATTTATTTTGTGTTTTAAAAATTGTGTATAAATTAGTTATGCTAATGAAGAATCTGTCTTATACATTCGTGATCTTATTTGTATGGATTTCGTATATGCCTTCCTGTGATTTAGCGAATGTACCAGTTAAATAAAACCGTATATATTTACATATCATCACTGTAACAATAAGACATAAATATTTTTCACTGCCCCTTTAAAATCAAACGTCATCGCGCACAGTGCTTGGAAAAAAATCAGTGACGTCAATGATGTCAAGTCCACAACAATTTGGTGTGCTTTCCTGAAAAAAAACAACAAAAAATAGGCCGCTAGGCCGCTAACGTCACGCCGTTTGGCAGCCAAGCCGCTAATTTCACGCCGTTAGGCAGTCAGGTCGCTGACTTCATGCCGTTTGACTGCCAGGTTGCTAGGCCGCTAACTTCATGCCGTAAGGCAGCCAAGTCACTAGACCGCTTTTTTCACGCAGTAAGAAAGCCAGGCCGCTAGGCCGCTTATTTCATGCCGTTAGGCAGCCAGGCCGCTAGGCCGCTATTTTCACGCCGTATGAAAGCCAGGCCGCAAGGCCGCTAATTTCACGCCGTAAGGCAGCTTGGTCACTAGGCCGCTAAGTTCACGCCGTTAGGCAGCCAGGCCGCTAGGCCGCTTATTTCATTCCGTTAGGCAGCAAGGCCACTAGGCCGCTTTTTTCACGCCGTTTGAAAGCCAAGCCGCTAATTTCACGCCGTAAGGCAGCTTGGTCACTAGGCCGCTAAGTTCACGCCGTTAGGCAGCCAGGCCGCTTATTTCATGCCGTTAGGCAGCCAGGCCGCTAGGCCGCTATTTTAAAGCCGTAAGAAAGCCAGGCCGCTAGGCCTCTAATTTCACGCCATAAGGCAGACAGGCCACTAAGCCGCTATTTTCACGCCGTTAGGCAGCCAGGCATATCTTCACATATCTGAATGTTTGTTCTTTTATTGGTCGACGTGACTACATAATTATATAATCTGTATAAACGATATACACTTCCATAAAGAATACACGATCACATCATCTGTACTTATGATGTATGCTTCCACAAAGACTTTATGATCATCATTATATACCATAATAATACGCTTCCATAAAGACTGCATGATCACGTCATCATTACATATGATATAAGCTTCCATAAAGAGTTTATGATCACATCATCTGTGTAGACGATATACGCTTCCATAAAGAGTTTACGATCACGTCATCAGTGTTGACGATATACGCTCCAATAAAGAGTTTACGATCACGTCATCTGCGTAGACGATATACGTTTTCATAAAGAGTTTACGATCACGTCATCAGTGTTGACAATATACGCTTCCATAAAGAGTTTAGGACCACGTCATCATTATATACGATATACGCTTCCACAAAGAGTTTAGGACCACGTCATCATTATATACGATATACGCATCCATAAAGAGTTTAGGACCACGTCATCAGTGTAGACGATATACGCTTCCATAAAGAGTTTAGGACCACGTCATCATTATATACAATATACGCTTCCATAAAGAGTTTAGGACCACGTCATCAGTGTAGATGATATACGCTTTCATAAAGAGTTTAGGACCACGTCATCAGTGTAGACGATATACGCATCCATAAAGAGTTTAGGATCACGTCATCATTATATACAATATACGCTTCCATAAAGAGTTTAGGACCACGTCATCATTATATACGATATACGCATCCATAAAGAGTTTAGGACCACGTCATCAGTGTAGACGATATACGCATCCATAAAGAGTTTAGGACCACGTCATCATTATATACAATATACGCTTCCATAAAGAGTTTAGGACCACGTCATCAGTGTAGACGATATACGCTTTCATAAAGAGTTTAGGACCACGTCATCAGTGTAGACGATATACGCTTCCACAGAACACTCACGTAATCATGTATTTTATCAGGTTCTGTTTCTATTTTGTGCACACGTCTAGTTGAGCCCGCTCAGGAAACGACAATCAACATCCAGAAATAATCTCGAGCAGACTGGAAAACAAATATATACAAAGCTTGCGCGACACTCTACACTCAACATTCTGAAAATGGATGTGGAGCCGACTTTAAAAAAAATACACAATTGGAATTGCGTTTCTTAGAGATGGTTACGTTTTAATGTCATGCAACATGACATCAAACATTCCGGAAATGAAGCGCGTGCTGGCTCGACAATCGACATTAAGAAATAAATGTTGAGCTTGTTTTATTATCTGAATGTTGAGGTGGTTCGACAAACCACAATATATAGTTGTAAATTTAAATGTCGTTGAATCGCAAATAATTTTTGTCCAAAAATGACTAGACTATTGCATAGAATGGATTATTGTGTGAAGCTGGCTGAACCTACGACAATATCATTTATATATAGGTAAAAAACAAAATGGCGTCTTTTTCTGATTCCGGTGAAAAGAAACCAGGATATCCCTGAATTGATCACATATACGGATTGGGAATGTGATAGTTGACAATGTGATATATATATATACATTACGGAACTACTAGTAGTTGGAAATCCGGCCCCAATTTCTCGAAACTTCTTAAGTTAATTATAACAGGATTGCTAACCTCACTATTTTTGTTTTTCAATAATTTGTTTAATATTTTTTTTATTTACTTCGTTAAGAGTTCTAACACTTAAAGCTGCACTCTCACAGATATACCATTTTTACAACTGTTTTATTATGTGTCTTGGAAAGAGCAGTTTTTTTCATAAATATCTGCAAACCAATGATATAAAATTGCAGACAAAAAAAATCAGATCGTAGATTATCATATTTCCATCCGTTAGGCCTAACAGTTTAAGAAAAATGCCTTAAACATTATATTTTAACTTTAATACAAGCATCTGCGATCTGGGATTTTCGAAAAAAATGTCTCGTTCCAAGACAAAAAAATGTCAAAAAGTTCGATCTGTGAGAGTGCAGCTTTAAGATAGGAATTATCTTTATGATAACCATAATAAACCATTTTCCGTTTATCAAAATTTAATATAAGTATGTATTTTGGCTTATTGAGATAAGCTACTTAAGCCTGTTAAGCTTAAGAAGGTTCGAGAAATTGAGGTCATATCCGGGCTTGAGCGTCAAAGTTGTCAAAACGTTTAATCTCTGAGAATGCAGCTTTCAGAATGTCTTTATAGAGTGATTCCTGCATCCACGTATCTTATCTTAAAGCTGCACTATCACAGATTGAACGTTTTGACATTTTTTTAAATTTTATTTTTGTCTTGGAACGAGCCAATTTTCAAGAAAATCTATTGAAACCAGTTATATAAGACTGCTGACAAAAAATCAGATCGCAGATTTTTATATTCAAGTTCAAAAATTGATGTTTTATGCATTTTTCTTAAACCGTTAGTAAACCATAAAACATTAATTTTCGAACGGATATATGAAAATCTATGATCTGATTTTTTGTAAGCAATCTTATATCATTTGTTTGCAGATATTTACGCAAAAATTTGCTCTTTCCAAGACAAAAAAAAAATGTTGCTAAAATGGTCCATCTGTGAGAGTGCAGCTTTAAAAGCATTGATAAAGAAAGAAGCTTATCTTATTAACAGAGTTTTGTTAAATTGAGTTTATTATGCTTCTTATTTTCATTTATTCTTTTTAAACCCATTATAATTGCATTATAACAGGCCGGTTTACTTTCAAAATGTGTGTTCTGTAGAATGATTTGAACGTTGAGCCGCTGAACTTCAAATCATGTAATAAAAATTAATTCCACAGTGCCCGTGCTGTGGACGCTCCTCGAGCTGCTCAAACCTGGCAGGGCGGAATTCAAAGTTTTAAAGCAGACGTCTTTGCCGACAGGCAGGAACATGGTGCTGATCCATTCGAGACGCCTAGGCCCTTTTCAATCAAAAACAAGAGGCCCAAAAGGGCCTATGCTCTACTGGCATGGCTTTTGTGGTCATATCAATCCAGAGCATGTATGTATGGGTAAAAGGCAACAGACATATAGTTTATGTTTTGTGTTTGGATTACCTGAAAACGTAGCACGTTCAACATCTGAGCCCAGAAAGTATTGTAAGCAGATTAGTTGCATGAACTATTTTAATATGTGCCAAGTAAAAGTCATCTGACAAAAAAAATGTTTTCAAAACTGTACTCATAGTAATATTTTCTGTAGTTTTAAAAGTTAAAAAAAAAGTTGGTCAAAAGGTCAAAGTCAAGGGCATCCTAGGACAACATTGATCAATTTGAACAAACATTCACAATCAATTGTGCTGAGATGGATGCACGAACACACAAAAAGATTTTCAAACCTTTCCAGATTTATGTTTACCAAACCTGTGAACCCTGGGTGTGGCCAGTAATGACACCAGGTGCATAACTTAAACATTCACAATCAATTTTGTTAAGATGAATGCGCAAACTACAGAACTTAAAGCCTTTGGGCTTTCAACAAGAACAAGGCAGAGTAATTCACAAAACCAACTGCAGAAGCAAAAAGCAAATTGTCTCTCAAAATCCTAGACTTGCAAATTGTCTCCCTTAACTCTAGACTTGAATTAACATATACATGTAAACTTGGCTAAAAATAGAATTCGCTCATGCAGACCTGGCTAAAAATAGAAAGCATTTCTTTAAAACTTTCATGGCCCATAATCTAGGCATTCATGGGCGGATCTTGCTGGTTTTCGAAAGGAACCAAGCTCTGGATATCTAGATACTGTACAAGTTTCATCGAGATATAATCAAAACTGAAGACTGTATCGTGTTCACAACCAATTGTTTACAAAATAGCATTTTTTATACTATCAAGGGCCATAATCTAGGCATGCATGGGCGGATCTGGCTGGTTTTCGAAAGGAACCGAGCTCTAATGGATATCTAGATACTGTACAAGTTTCATCGAGATACAATCAAAACTGAAGACTGTATCGTGTTCACAATTGTTTACAGACGCACGACCGCACGGGCGCACGACCGCACGGACGCACGGATGCACATACTACGTACACATTACCATCGCATAAGCTCTTCTGGTCTTTGGCCAGTAGAGCTAACAACCTAACCACCAGTACATCAGTTGAAGTAGTTTTTTTTAAAAAGATAGTGTTATGTATATCGAAGTTTAAAATGAATGCCAGAGAAGTGTATTAATTCGGATTTTTAATTAAGATTTCATAGAAAAAGTAATTAGTTATAACTTCTAGATTGAAGGTACTACGCGATCTAATTACAGCGTGGTTAAATTCAAAGATTTCTGACATAATTAAGCGTCCATATTCATTCTAGGTTGTTTTCGATGGAAAAGCCCGAAGTGTTCCAAATGGCTCATGACCCACGTGTGTAGCACTTTTGTTTAGCTACGCCCTTGATCATACCGTGTTGATTATAATCATTGCCATCACGCTGGCTTCGCCTCAAGCATTGATATCAATGAATCATATTGCATTCAGCAGCCTAAAAACACTCAACTAATTAAACAAGCATATATTAAATTAAATTGTATTTTAAATAAAATACATGTATACCTAAACCACGCCCTGACGGATTTCAACAACACAAAATGAAATTATATTTTAAATATAATAAATGTATAAACCTCAACTACGCCCCACCGAAAAAAAAACAAAAAAAAAACACAAAATGAAATCGTTTTTTGAATAAAATACAAATATAACTCAACTACGCCCTGTCGACAATTTAATAAATCAAAATGAAATTGTATTTGAAATTTAATATATTAAAAAAGATACATATAAACATCAGCTACGCCCGCCAAAAAAAATATAAATCAAAATCAAACTGTATATCAAATAAATTACATCAGCTACGCACCGCCGAAAATTTGACAACTCAAAACGAAATGGTATTTTAAATAAAATAATTTATACCTCAACTACGCCCCATCGAAAGTTTAACCACACATAATACAATTTTCCTAATAAAATGCATATACATTGCATCTTCGCCCCGCCAGGACAAAACAAACTATCAATTCTAAAGTTTCAAAGCGAAATTAGGACGTGTTATGATTCTATTGTATTCGAATAATGCCCTCTAGCTCGCGAAAATGTATATAAATAGGTTTGAGTGAACGGAGTCATATGTGGTCACACTAACATGTATATTGGTCAACATTGCATGTACAGTGATCAGTTTAAAGTCGAGAAACGAGACAATATTTCATAATGGCGCACATGGTCAAACGTACATGTTTACAGGTATGTGTTTTACATTATTTATGCATGTTGGGAGTATAGTGAAATGTCTTGTGAGAGAGTGCCGATTTGTTTCGATTTATTTTGTGCTTTTCTTGCAATTGCTGTTAATAGACAAATCGTTCAGACCATCGAATCATTCTATAAAGACCTGCTAAATAGCATTGCAGCTACAAGTATATCAGCTTTATCATAAGATTTCTAAACGTGGTTATTATACAAACATGTAAACGTATTTTTACGGGGGAGAGGGTAAAAACATACAGAATTTTCCCAGTTCTTTGCAAATGATTCTTTTATATGTGTGCTTTGTTGGATTTCTTGTGAATCCAATTTATACAATCGTTTTCACCAGGCTGAGGCAAAGTTTAAAAGTGGCTACATTAGCCTTTCTTCAGGTAATAAAATTTTGTTTAAAGTCGAACATTGCAACGGTATGGCCATTTAACCACCGCCGCTTACTTGCCGGATCGAACATAATCGACCACGTACTTCCGGCACCATAACGGGGTTCGAGACATCACCGTTCTGCTTGGCGTAGCTATTGATGGCTGATTCCTCTCCAAGGACCAACCGTTGTCATTCGTACTATGTCATCATTGTCGCTAGCATTTCCTACCACGATTACCAACTATGTCATCGCACCAGCTGACGTCGACAAGAACAACAACAAAAGATAAGTTTCATAATGCCCACGTTTGTGTATTAAAAGTTATTTAAAGCCAAACAATACGTTCCGCATTATAGGTTACGACAAAAATTAAACAGTTAACAGTTCAGCAGTACAAAATTCAACTTTTTCGAAAAATAGTGTTCAAAAAAACTTAAAAATAATTAAAAATATCATCAAAAACAAGTGTGAACTTTCTTGTTTTAATCAAAATAAAATTAGATCAATAAGTGCGAGAAAAGTATTCACACTAATATTGAAAAAGAAAAGAAAAAGACAATTCAACAAAAACACGGACATCAAATAGGCATTTTCTGTTGGTTTGAGAAATTTTAAAGTGAAAGTGTAAAGGTGCCAGCATATTTCCCAAGATTTCTTGAACCGAACATGGGTAACAGAAAGTATGTATTTCATTTCCGTGTAGATTAATGAACATGTTTGTAATATTGCACATTAGTGTAAACATTTTGGAAAACTCGTAGGGTGCTTCGTTTGTATGAGATTAATGATACAGTCTAGAATGGGGTTAATACTTTACTTAACAGTAGGAAAATCTGATGAAATATGAAGACAGGACAACTATTTAAGAAAGAATATAGGGAAACGATATCTGTTTATTAATGAATCTATTTTGAATTGGTCAACGGGGGGCAGGCGGCAGATTACTATGGTCTTGCGCCATATTGAAGTAAAGTATATGAATCCGTTCGATGTTCCAGCGTACACTCTACCGGAAGTGATGCCCCTTGCAACCTGAAGTGATGTTCCATCAACCAAACCGCCTGCCGGACGCATTGACGCACTCGTACACCTACCTCTCTCGTTCGCTACGCCAGCTGACTTCCATAACAACACCAACACCAACACCATCATCAACAACAACACCAACACCATCAACAACAACAACAACAATATAACAACAACAATGAAAGATAAGTGTTTTTTTGCTCACTCTTTTGTACTTGAACTTTTTTAAGCCCAAAAGATATGTTTCACAATTTGAGTAATGGATGCAGTATCTTCGTGTTTGCCTCCGGATGGACCCAATGTGTATTGCCCGCATTAATGTAAAGTGCCACTCTTCGGGTATCTATGTATGTATCCAAGGGACCAGCGTCTTATGCTTAATACAAAATATTTATTTAGAGGACCTCTATTCTTAATGATGGACCCAAGGGGATAAGGCCATATTAATTTATGGAGCCACTCATGGTTACTCTGTCATGTATTTAAGGGGCCACCCTCTTTTTGTTAAATACGTATTTACTCATAAGGCCAGCCACGGTGTGCATCGGTAATAGCATATGGTTTGACTCAGGAAATGCTTAGGCAATGTAAAGTGAATGAAACATACGAAATAATCTAAGCATTACGATGTTATTCTTTAATGAACCAATTCTAATCAATATTGAATAATACTAGTTTATAACAAACTGATTTCTCTATTCAACGTGTGTTTGTTTCATTGTGATATGTTATATGCACTTTATATTGAAGTGAGGGTATATGAATCGGTTAAAGTTTCAGGCTCCACGCTACCAGAAGTATCCGTCCATGCGACCGGAAGTGATGTCCGTTGTGAAGTGATGTCCCATCAACGAAACCTCCTCCCCGAGAACTTGGCGCACGCCGAAACCTCAAAACCCCCCTTCGGGCCAGCTACCGTCGACACTTTTAAGATAAGTTTAAAATCACTGCCTTTTGTGTATTGTAAGTTTGTTGGAACATAATGAATCGATTCTGCATTTAAAGTCAAAACGAAATTCGAGGGTTGAAAACGGACGATACAAAAACAAGCTTAAAATGATTGAAGTAACATTTATCTAAATACAGAAAAATATACTTATCTTGAATCTCAAAAAAATGAAGTGTGATTGTTTAGTGCGTCAATACTGTTTGAACATTATGAAATCAATACATGTGAGAAACTAATCATATTATTATTTGTATTAATATTTCAAAAAGATCTGAAATTAACATAAACACGGACATCAAATAGGCATTTTCTGTTGGTTTGAGAAATTTTAAAGTGAAAGTGTAAAGGTGCCAGCATATTTCCCAAGATTTCTTGAACCGAACATGGGTAACAGAAAGTATGTATTTCATTTCCGTGTAGATTAATGAACATGTTTGTAATATTGCACATTAGTGTAAACATTTTGGAAAACTCGTAGGGTGCTTCGTTTGTATGAGATTAATGATACAGTCTAGAATGGGGTTAATACTTTACTTAACAGTAGGAAAATCTGATGAAATATGAAGACAGGACAACTATTTAAGAAAGAATATAGGGAAACGATATCTGTTTATTAATGAATCTATTTTGAATTGGTCAACGGGGGGCAGGCGGCAGATTACTATGGTCTTGCGCCATATTGAAGTAAAGTATATGAATCCGTTCGATGTTCCAGCGTACACTCTACCGGAAGTGATGCCCCTTGCAACCTGAAGTGATGTTCCATCAACCAAACCGCCTGCCGGACGCATTGACGCACTCGTACACCTACCTCTCTCGTTCGCTACGCCAGCTGACTTCCATAACAACACCAACACCAACACCATCAACAACAACAACACCAACACCATCAACAACAACAACAATATAACAACAACAATGAAAGATAAGTGTTTTTTTGCTCACTCTTTTGTACTTGAACTTTTTTTAAGCCCAAAAGATATGTTTCACAATTTGAGTAATGGATGCAGTATCTTCGTGTTTGCCTCCGGATGGACCCAATGTGTATTGCCCGCATTAATGTAAAGTGCCACTCTTCGGGTATCTATGTATGTATCCAAGGGACCAGCGTCTTATGCTTAATACAAAATATTTATTTAGAGGACCTCTATTCTTAATGATGGACCCAAGGGGATAAGGCCATATTAATTTATGGAGCCACTCATGGTTACTCTGTCATGTATTTAAGGGGCCACCCTCTTTTTGTTAAATACGTATTTACTCATAAGGCCAGCCACGGTGTGCATCGGTAATAGCATATGGTTTGACTCAGGAAAGGCTTAGGCAATGTGAAGTGAATGAAACATACGAAATAATCTAAGCATTACGATGTTATTCTTTAATGAACCAATTCTAATCAATATTGAATAATACTAGTTTATAACAAACTGATTTCTCTATTCAACGTGTGTTTGTTTCATTGTGATATGTTATATGCACTTTATATTGAAGTGAGGGTATATGAATCGGTTAAAGTTTCAGGCTCCACGCTACCAGAAGTATCCGTCCATGCGACCGGAAGTGATGTCCGTTGTGAAGTGATGTCCCATCAACGAAACCTCCTCCCCGAGAACTTGGCGCACGCCGAAACCTCAAAACCCCCCTTCGGGCCAGCTACCGTCGACACTTTTAAGATAAGTTTAAAATCACTGCCTTTTGTGTATTGTAAGTTTGTTGGAACATAATGAATCGATTCTGCATTTAAAGTCAAAACGAAATTCGAGGGTTGAAAACGGACGATACAAAAACAAGCTTAAAATGATTGAAGTAACATTTATCTAAATACAGAAAAATATACTTATCTTGAATCTCAAAAAAATGAAGTGTGATTGTTTAGTGCGTCAATACTGTTTGAACATTATGAAATCAATACATGTGAGAAACTAATCATATTATTATTTGTATTAATATTTCAAAAAGATCTGAAATTAACATAAACACGGACATCAAATAGGCATTTTCTGTTGGTTTGAGAAATTTTAAAGTGAAAGTGTAAAGGTGCCAGCATATTTCCCAAGATTTCTTGAACCGAACATGGGTAACAGAAAGTATGTATTTCATTTCCGTGTAGATTAATGAACATGTTTGTAATATTGCACATTAGTGTAAACATTTTGGAAAACTCGTAGGGTGCTTCGTTTGTATGAGATTAATGATACAGTCTAGAATGGGGTTAATACTTTACTTAACAGTAGGAAAATCTGATGAAATATGAAGACAGGACAACTATTTAAGAAAGAATATAGGGAAACGATATCTGTTTATTAATGAATCTATTTTGAATTGGTCAACGGGGGGCAGGCGGCAGATTACTATGGTCTTGCGCCATATTGAAGTAAAGTATATGAATCCGTTCGATGTTCCAGCGTACACTCTACCGGAAGTGATGCCCCTTGCAACCTGAAGTGATGTTCCATCAACCAAACCGCCTGCCGGACGCATTGACGCACTCGTACACCTACCTCTCTCGTTCGCTACGCCAGCTGACTTCCATAACAACACCAACACCAACACCATCAACAACAACAACACCAACACCATCAACAACAACAACAACAATATAACAACAACAATGAAAGATAAGTGTTTTTTTGCTCACTCTTTTGTACTTGAACTTTTTTTAAGCCCAAAAGATATGTTTCACAATTTGAGTAATGGATGCAGTATCTTCGTGTTTGCCTCCGGATGGACCCAATGTGTATTGCCCGCATTAATGTAAAGTGCCACTCTTCGGGTATCTATGTATGTATCCAAGGGACCAGCGTCTTATGCTTAATACAAAATATTTATTTAGAGGACCTCTATTCTTAATGATGGACCCAAGGGGATAAGGCCATATTAATTTATGGAGCCACTCATGGTTACTCTGTCATGTATTTAAGGGGCCACCCTCTTTTTGTTAAATACGTATTTACTCATAAGGCCAGCCACGGTGTGCATCGGTAATAGCATATGGTTTGACCCAGGAAAGGCTTAGGCAATGTGAAGTGAATGAAACATACGAAATAATCTAAGCATTACGATGTTATTCTTTAATGAACCAATTCTAATCAATATTGAATAATACTAGTTTATAACAAACTGATTTCTCTATTCAACGTGTGTTTGTTTCATTGTGATATGTTATATGCACTTTATATTGAAGTGAGGGTATATGAATCGGTTAAAGTTTCAGGCTCCACGCTACCAGAAGTATCCGTCCATGCGACCGGAAGTGATGTCCGTTGTGAAGTGATGTCCCATCAACGAAACCTCCTCCCCGAGAACTTGGCGCACGCCGAAACCTCAAAACCCCCCTTCGGGCCAGCTACCGTCGACACTTTTAAGATAAGTTTAAAATCACTGCCTTTTGTGTATTGTAAGTTTGTTGGAACATAATGAATCGATTCTGCATTTAAAGTCAAAACGAAATTCGAGGGTTGAAAACGGACGATACAAAAACAAGCTTAAAATGATTGAAGTAACATTTATCTAAATACAGAAAAATATACTTATCTTGAATCTCAAAAAAATGAAGTGTGATTGTTTAGTGCGTCAATACTGTTTGAACATTATGAAATCAATACATGTGAGAAACTAATCATATTATTATTTGTATTAATATTTCAAAAAGATCTGAAATTAACATAAACACGGACATCAAATAGGCATTTTCTGTTGGTTTGAGAAATTTTAAAGTGAAAGTGTAAAGGTGCCAGCATATTTCCCAAGATTTCTTGAACCGAACATGGGTAACAGAAAGTATGTATTTCATTTCCGTGTAGATTAATGAACATGTTTGTAATATTGCACATTAGTGTAAACATTTTGGAAAACTCGTAGGGTGCTTCGTTTGTATGAGATTAATGATACAGTCTAGAATGGGGTTAATACTTTACTTAACAGTAGGAAAATCTGATGAAATATGAAGACAGGACAACTATTTAAGAAAGAATATAGGGAAACGATATCTGTTTATTAATGAATCTATTTTGAATTGGTCAACGGGGGGCAGGCGGCAGATTACTATGGTCTTGCGCCATATTGAAGTAAAGTATATGTATCCATCATTGCGACCGGAAGTACGCGCTCGTACACCTCATTCGTTCTCTCTACGTCAGCTGACTTCCACAGTATATATTAGTTAGTTTATATTGAAATAAAAGTACATGTATCTGTGCCTTGTTTCAGCGTTCCCGGTACCGGAAGTGTCCCTCCATGTCAGCGGAAGTGATGCCCCCTTGCAACCTGAAGTGATGCACAATCTGTGACTGGCCATGGTATGCTCTTAACAATTCATTATTGGATTTCTGTTTATAATACAAATGAAGATATTGATTAATTCAACATCATTAAATGAAATAGCACTCTAGATTGAATGTCATTGATGCAATATGAAGAAATAAAATATAATTATATTTCAAGAATATGATTAAAATTATTACGCTGATTGAAGATATGATAAAGAAGATGCTTTAGATGATTAGTGTGCTGTCGGTGATGATGTTGTTGTTGATATTTTGAAAGATAATGTAGGTATTTCTTGCTGGGATCATAAAACTTAATATGATTGGGGTATATTTCTTTTGGCAGACACGTCTGCCCCATAGAGCGTTTCTGGAATTTACCAGCAATGGAGTGCCGCCTCACTGATGACACGAAGAGTTACACCTGACTGAGGACGCAATTGTTTGATGGCTGGACATGATCAACTAGGTAAGCGTTTTGTTTTAAATTTAAAATGATCGGTAAATACATATATTATGGTAATAGTGAAGATAAAAAAGCTTACAGTATACTAAGGTTAAGAATCTTATGGCTTGTGATCATTTTTGATGATGATGATGATGATGATGATGATGATGATGATGATGATGATGATGATGATGATTAATTTTGCATTAACTTAATTTTCGTGCAAGATATTAACACGAAACTGTGTACACGTAATATCTGTGACAGTGTGCACATGTATAGAAAGGTCCATAACTCTGACTCTGATAATGTTAGAGTTATATTCCTTATTTGACTTAAAAAAACAACACACTGGTGTTCTCCCCTTTTTACTTTTCTAAATATCTGCCTGTTTTACTTAAGATAATACACTCAGGTGGGCGTCATGGGGCCACAATGACACTCTTGTGTTGGGTATTCGATCTACATATAAGCTAGTAATAAACTAGTTGTAATTTCACTTTAAGTTTGAATTACATTTGCTTTCTAAAATAAATCATTGAAATTGTACTGATATTCGCCAATTGCACTGGTTTATTTGGTATGAAAAGTTCACCTATTGTAAATCGAATACCTCAATTCAAGCAATAAGAAGAACGTTAGAACATTTATCATACTTATGTTTGTTTTCCTTCAGGGAATAAATGGGTGCCTTTCGAGAAGAAGAAAATGGAAATTCAAGTTTTTAAAACATGGACTCTTGTTGATGTGAAAATCTAATATTTATGTGTCAATTTAATGTTGATTTGGCATTCTTATGATAAATGTGATATTCTTCAATTGAATTGACATTTGAATGTTGATGTGAAATTCTTATGTTTATGTGACATTCTAAAGATGGTGTGATATTCTGCAATTGAAGTGACATTTTAATGTTTTTGACATTCTAATATTGATGTGAAATTCTAATGTTGGTGTGATATTCTTCAATTGAAATGACATCCTAATGTGTATGTGACATTCTCATGTTTATGTGACATTCTAATTATGATGTGAAATTCTAATGTTGATCTGATATTCTTCAATCGAAGTGAAACATTTGTGTTGATGTGACATTCTAATATTGATGTGAAACTCTAATGTTGATGTGAAATTCTAATGTTGATGTGATATTCTTCGATCGAAGTGAAACATATATGTTGATGTGACGTTCTAATGTTGATGTGAAATTCTAATGTTGATGTGAAATTCTAATGTTGATGTGATATTCTTCAATCGAAGTGAAACATATATGTTGATGTGACATTCTAATGTTGATGTGAAATTCTAATGTTGATGCGATATTCTTCAATCGAAGTGAAACATAAATGTTGATGTGATATTCTAATGTTGATGTGAAATTATAATATTGATGTGAAATTTTAATGTTGATGTGATATTCTCCAATCGAAGTGAAACATAAATGTTGATGTGACCTTCTAATATTGATGTGAAAGTCTAATGTTGATGTGATATTCTTCAATTGAAGTAAAACATTTATGTTGATGTGACATTCTAATGTTGATGTGATATTCTAATGTTGATGTGATATGCTAATGTTGATGAAATATTCTAATGTTAATGTGACATTCTAATGTTGATCTGACATTCTTCAATTGAAGTGAATCATAAATGTTGATATGACATTCTAATGTTGATGTGATATTCTAATGTTGATGTGACATTCTAATGTTGATCTGACATTCTAATGTTGATCTGACATTCTTCAATTGAAGTGAAACATATATGTTGATGTGACATTCTAATATTGATGTGATATTCTAATTATGATGTGACATTCTAATGTTGATCTGACATTCTTCAATTGAAGAGAAACATATATATTGATGTGACATTCTTTCAAATTAAACTCCGTATCCTTCATAAGAACTATTGTTTTTGACATTTGTACATCCTTTTTGGTATAGTAAAACAATTGTATTAATTGTGGTAAAAAAAATTTGGAAGTAAGAATGTATCTTTAAACTTGTCTTTACAATACATTTATAATAATACAATTTATTTTATTGAAATAAAAAAATGACTATCTATCGCAACATCATACACTGATACCTTGGACATATGTATATAATGTTGATAGTCTATGAACTATGAACACATTGTAATTCCACATATAAGCCACTGTTAATTTATTTCTTGTTTCACATGTAAGATGTTACATATGATCAGAAAGGTTCAAAATAGCAAACTCTATAGTTATTGTTTATTTCAAATCTTCTCAAACTAGACTACTCAGAAGACGTTTATCTTTAACAATTTGTCACTTTTCACAATATGTGTGTAATACTTTTTGTTGTTTATATATATATATATATATATATATATATATATATATATATATATATATATATATATATATATATATATATATATATATATATATATATATATCGATTTAAGATATTGTATATTTATGTATAGTATTATTTTTGTGTGCTATGGTCTCTTATAACTCATATACTGAGTGGCAATGCATGTTTTAAGGTATACTTATTAGGTGATGTATATATGTTGTATTGATGAGACTCTAATAAACTATCGAATTTATGTACGTATATTTTTAATCATTTAGTGCGTAAAACCTTGAAAAAAGTGAAATAAAAACCGATTGACGGTGGCCTTACCTTTGGACACGTCAAACTGATGATGATGATGGTGGTGGTGGTGGTGGTGGTGGTGATGATGATGATGATGATGATGATGATGATGATGATGATCATCTTTTAGATAAAAGAAGTGGGCATAAAATTGTCACGAAAAGCATCATATTAAGGGTCTTCCACAACCATAAAGTGGTCGGAGAAAGCCCAACATTAAAACGTTTCTTCTTTCTTATTTAGATTTTGGGTAACTGAAAAGTTTTCAAAATTAAAACATGCATCCTCGAGTTTTGGTGTCAAAACACTAGCGGATCCAGTGAAATCTAGTAAATCGTCCAGTTTACTTTTTACTTCAATATAGGAGAACAAAAAGTAATAAAATGCGCCCAAAATGCACGATTTCGGATTAGAAATTGTTCAAATATTATTGTGGGAGTACCCCCAAACCCCTCTGCCAACACTTTAATCCAAGTATATTTCGGTCCTGACGGTGGGGCGGAAGTCAAAAGGTTACGCCCCTAATTCACGTCCCCTCTAACGTTAAATCCTGGAACCGCCCCTGCATAAGGAGTGTCATGAATATATGGTTTATGTCGAAATTCTCCAGACGATTCTATCAGCATTGTCTTTTGCCTCCTCGATGATATTGTATTGATAAAAAGGATATTGAATAAATTAGGCCAAGTCCAGTGGCGTAGCTGGCGGCCTAACTGTTTAAAGTTGGCGGCCTAGCGCCACTAGCCCGCCATGCCGCTAGACTGTAAGGTCAACCTTTTGGGAAAATGCTTCTAATCGCTACACAATCTTGTTTTGTTTCTTAAAAAACGTTTACTCATTATTGTTTTTTAGACAACGCATCAAAATAATGGTTTTAATAAGAATACAATTAAGGGCCGTTTGGTGTCAAGGTTGCTAGGCTGC
The DNA here is from genome assembly GCF_026914265.1 of Mya arenaria. NCBI lineage: Eukaryota > Metazoa > Mollusca > Bivalvia > Myida > Myidae > Mya > Mya arenaria. The sequence goes on along the minus strand of NC_069122.1, from coordinate 41,584,096 downwards.
CCGCCCGCTTACTTCAGGCCACCAGCAGGCTACTAGGTCGATTTATTTTTTTAAAAAAAACGGATAATCGCTATAAGATATTAACTTGTGCATAAAGAACGTTTTTATTTGTTATGATTTTCGAAAAAAAAAACGCAATCGAAATCTGCTTTCAAAAAGAAAACTATGAAAGCGGCCGCTAAAATTTCACGCCGCTAGTCCGCTTACATACTTCACGTACATCTATGATGACTAAACTAATTACAAAATATCTCCGAAAAAAAGTCATTAACGGTAGTTTTAATTACATATACATGTATATATGCATTTACATCGTTTAGATGTCTGAGGCGATATGATTATCACATGAGAGTTTCTTTTAAAGCCACACAATACTGGGTTGATCGGTCACACTATAGGTTAATGGGGCACAATGTACATTACAGGGACACAATATATATATATATATATATATATATATATATATATATATATATATATATATATATATATCTACTACAGATATTAAGGTGACCATATATATATTAATCTAGGCATTATGGGGACCGCTGGATTAAGGCGACAAAAATTGGTCTCCTTAATATTTTCAGTCCAGATTTGATGTATCAAATGTCAATATAAAATGTCCATTGACAGTAAGTTGATAAGCTTGAATGTTTATTTACGAGATCATTTCATTGTTTTAAATCTTATTATCTTTTAATATTAAAAAAATATTCTTAAACTTTTGTGTGTGTATATTTGTGTATCCATAAAAATAGCTATTAAGGCGACCAGGGAAAAAATCATAATTTTGGTCAAAAATAGCTATATACTAACCATTTTTTATTTGTTTTACTTTATTTAAAGCCTATTGTATATTATCCCGAAGTTTCATTCCATAAAAAACAGAAATAAGAAAATTCGATATTTCGTGTACCATCAGCATCCAAATTTTCAAGTATACAGAAATTTAACTTTCCGGAATATAACGGAAATTTTCGGGTATCTCCGTGGTACCATCTCCGTGCAATTATGCAGTATGGCGTTCATCTCTTACGGAAAGAGAATGGTAACTTGGTAAGTGTTTAAAATACATATTCAACGTTTTTTTTTCGTTTATTTTTATGACTTTTGTACAGTAGTATAAATCGTCCACCCTTTGGATGAAAAGCAAATGATTTATCCGGATTTTGTTCATCCGAAACTAATCACTAGTATCAACATCCGGTGTAAGTTTTACTTGTATTTTGGAGAACTCGATTGATTAACAAACTTGGTTTTACCACTACATCGTCGCTTATTATTATTTGGTATGTTCCAATCTTAAAAGGGATTTGCTCCCTTAACATCTCAGATTTTAATAAATAAAAGACGAAATGATACATTCAAATGCCTTATGATACATTTTGTTTGTCAATGTCGTGTCATTAGTCATTCTCACCAGCTTTAAATAGCAGAACAGAACGAACACTATCACCAATTCGTATTGTGGCTCTTTGCATGTGTCTTAAATTCTCATATTTGATAATAAATGCAACAATAAAATATTTCCCTTATTCTGCCACAGTTATGCACCAGTCAATTGCCCCCAGCAGGTCTTGTTTATACCAGGATAGCAGGGAAATGGCCATGTTTTTACTTCCAGCAGTGCTGAGTGAATGCATGTTATTGTTTTTTTGCGCTGAAACAGGGAATGGGCCTAACCTAGGATTCCCCAGGGGCATTTGACGGGATCTGGTCATTTCGTAACCTTACCATTTCGTAACTGCTGAATCTTGGTTATTTCGTACCATTTTGTCAGTCAATTCGTAACCGTCAAGAAATCAATTGCTCATATGGTAACCACCATTTAACAGGTGATAAATAGTACACTTAGCACCTCGTTAAGTGTATTGTTTGAACCTGGATGTATATGGCACAGGCAACCAAGACACCAATTGGAAGACATTACTCAAATTCTCACTAGTAACAAGCCATAATTTATGTTACTCAATAGTTTATTATATATATATATATCATGCTAAATTAGAAATGATTTGTTATACTACCAAAATATGTTAATTATTTTCTTACATTTTGCTTACTTATAACAATAATTTAAGACTGATCGCGATGTATTTTTGAGTAAAATTACGTGTCAAAATAATTCTGTGTATTAGGAATTCGCGAATCACGTGTCACTTTGTTTTGACAGCCGTACGTCATTAAATATTACACCTGTGATGTTATGTTACACGATAATCGATAATGATGATTGCGCTGTGGGTTGACTGTCGCGCGATAATCAAACGAATCAAACTTGTGAAAAGAAAATTGATTAAAACATTTATTTGTTTGTTGCAGAAATAAAGAACTAGAAACGGTTTTTTAGTGATCATTTTGAAGGGTGTTTTATCTAAAGACTTCTATGATTGAATCAAATTAGAGCGGTGCTTTAATTAAACTATCAACATACTAAACAATCATTAAATTAAGTTTGATTGCAATATAAGTTGTATTTATCAATCAAGTAAAAAATGACATTTATATTTTCCATAATCTGGTAGTTATTTGTTAATTTGTTTTAATTCATGGATAGGTTTATTGCGAGTGTCATGGAAAGCTGGAACTGTTCGATGTTCCAGCGTACACTCTACCGGAAGTGATGCCCCTTGCAACCTGAAGTGATGTTCCATCAACCAAACCGCCTGCCGGACGCATTGACGCACTCGTACACCTACCTCTCTCGTTCGCTACGCCAGCTGACTTCCATAACAACACCAACACCAACACCATCAACAACAACAACACCAACACCATCAACAACAACAACAACAATATAACAACAACAATGAAAGATAAGTGTTTTTTTGCTCACTCTTTTGTACTTGAACTTTTTTTAAGCCCAAAAGATATGTTTCACAATTTGAGTAATGGATGCAGTATCTTCGTGTTTGCCTCCGGATGGACCCAATGTGTATTGCCCGCATTAATGTAAAGTGCCACTCTTCGGGTATCTATGTATGTATCCAAGGGACCAGCGTCTTATGCTTAATACAAAATATTTATTTAGAGGACCTCTATTCTTAATGATGGACCCAAGGGGATAAGGCCATATTAATTTATGGAGCCACTCATGGTTACTCTGTCATGTATTTAAGGGGCCACCCTCTTTTTGTTAAATACGTATTTACTCATAAGGCCAGCCACGGTGTGCATCGGTAATAGCATATGGTTTGACCCAGGAAAGGCTTAGGCAATGTGAAGTGAATGAAACATACGAAATAATCTAAGCATTACGATGTTATTCTTTAATGAACCAATTCTAATCAATATTGAATAATACTAGTTTATAACAAACTGATTTCTCTATTCAACGTGTGTTTGTTTCATTGTGATATGTTATATGCACTTTATATTGAAGTGAGGGTATATGAATCGGTTAAAGTTTCAGGCTCCACGCTACCAGAAGTATCCGTCCATGCGACCGGAAGTGATGTCCGTTGTGAAGTGATGTCCCATCAACGAAACCTCCTCCCCGAGAACTTGGCGCACGCCGAAACCTCAAAACCCCCCTTCGGGCCAGCTACCGTCGACACTTTTAAGATAAGTTTAAAATCACTGCCTTTTGTGTATTGTAAGTTTGTTGGAACATAATGAATCGATTCTGCATTTAAAGTCAAAACGAAATTCGAGGGTTGAAAACGGACGATACAAAAACAAGCTTAAAATGATTGAAGTAACATTTATCTAAATACAGAAAAATATACTTATCTTGAATCTCAAAAAAATGAAGTGTGATTGTTTAGTGCGTCAATACTGTTTGAACATTATGAAATCAATACATGTGAGAAACTAATCATATTATTATTTGTATTAATATTTCAAAAAGATCTGAAATTAACATAAACACGGACATCAAATAGGCATTTTCTGTTGGTTTGAGAAATTTTAAAGTGAAAGTGTAAAGGTGCCAGCATATTTCCCAAGATTTCTTGAACCGAACATGGGTAACAGAAAGTATGTATTTCATTTCCGTGTAGATTAATGAACATGTTTGTAATATTGCACATTAGTGTAAACATTTTGGAAAACTCGTAGGGTGCTTCGTTTGTATGAGATTAATGATACAGTCTAGAATGGGGTTAATACTTTACTTAACAGTAGGAAAATCTGATGAAATATGAAGACAGGACAACTATTTAAGAAAGAATATAGGGAAACGATATCTGTTTATTAATGAATCTATTTTGAATTGGTCAACGGGGGGCAGGCGGCAGATTACTATGGTCTTGCGCCATATTGAAGTAAAGTATATGAATCCGTTCGATGTTCCAGCGTACACTCTACCGGAAGTGATGCCCCTTGCAACCTGAAGTGATGTTCCATCAACCAAACCGCCTGCCGGACGCATTGACGCACTCGTACACCTACCTCTCTCGTTCGCTACGCCAGCTGACTTCCATAACAACACCAACACCAACACCATCAACAACAACAACACCAACACCATCAACAACAACAACAATATAACAACAACAATGAAAGATAAGTGTTTTTTTGCTCACTCTTTTGTACTTGAACTTTTTTTAAGCCCAAAAGATATGTTTCACAATTTGAGTAATGGATGCAGTATCTTCGTGTTTGCCTCCGGATGGACCCAATGTGTATTGCCCGCATTAATGTAAAGTGCCACTCTTCGGGTATCTATGTATGTATCCAAGGGACCAGCGTCTTATGCTTAATACAAAATATTTATTTAGAGGACCTCTATTCTTAATGATGGACCCAAGGGGATAAGGCCATATTAATTTATGGAGCCACTCATGGTTACTCTGTCATGTATTTAAGGGGCCACCCTCTTTTTGTTAAATACGTATTTACTCATAAGGCCAGCCACGGTGTGCATCGGTAATAGCATATGGTTTGACCCAGGAAAGGCTTAGGCAATGTGAAGTGAATGAAACATACGAAATAATCTAAGCATTACGATGTTATTCTTTAATGAACCAATTCTAATCAATATTGAATAATACTAGTTTATAACAAACTGATTTCTCTATTCAACGTGTGTTTGTTTCATTGTGATATGTTATATGCACTTTATATTGAAGTGAGGGTATATGAATCGGTTAAAGTTTCAGGCTCCACGCTACCAGAAGTATCCGTCCATGCGACCGGAAGTGATGTCCGTTGTGAAGTGATGTCCCATCAACGAAACCTCCTCCCCGAGAACTTGGCGCACGCCGAAACCTCAAAACCCCCCCTTCGGGCCAGCTACCGTCGACACTTTTAAGATAAGTTTAAAATCACTGCCTTTTGTGTATTGTAAGTTTGTTGGAACATAATGAATCGATTCTGCATTTAAAGTCAAAACGAAATTCGAGGGTTGAAAACGGACGATACAAAAACAAGCTTAAAATGATTGAAGTAACATTTATCTAAATACAGAAAAATATACTTATCTTGAATCTCAAAAAAATGAAGTGTGATTGTTTAGTGCGTCAATACTGTTTGAACATTATGAAATCAATACATGTGAGAAACTAATCATATTATTATTTGTATTAATATTTCAAAAAGATCTGAAATTAACATAAACACGGACATCAAATAGGCATTTTCTGTTGGTTTGAGAAATTTTAAAGTGAAAGTGTAAAGGTGCCAGCATATTTCCCAAGATTTCTTGAACCGAACATGGGTAACAGAAAGTATGTATTTCATTTCCGTGTAGATTAATGAACATGTTTGTAATATTGCACATTAGTGTAAACATTTTGGAAAACTCGTAGGGTGCTTCGTTTGTATGAGATTAATGATACAGTCTAGAATGGGGTTAATACTTTACTTAACAGTAGGAAAATCTGATGAAATATGAAGACAGGACAACTATTTAAGAAAGAATATAGGGAAACGATATCTGTTTATTAATGAATCTATTTTGAATTGGTCAACGGGGGGCAGGCGGCAGATTACTATGGTCTTGCGCCATATTGAAGTAAAGTATATGAATCCGTTCGATGTTCCAGCGTACACTCTACCGGAAGTGATGCCCCTTGCAACCTGAAGTGATGTTCCATCAACCAAACCGCCTGCCGGACGCATTGACGCACTCGTACACCTACCTCTCTCGTTCGCTACGCCAGCTGACTTCCATAACAACACCAACACCAACACCATCAACAACAACAACACCAACACCATCAACAACAACAACAATATAACAACAACAATGAAAGATAAGTGTTTTTTTGCTCACTCTTTTGTACTTGAACTTTTTTTAAGCCCAAAAGATATGTTTCACAATTTGAGTAATGGATGCAGTATCTTCGTGTTTGCCTCCGGATGGACCCAATGTGTATTGCCCGCATTAATGTAAAGTGCCACTCTTCGGGTATCTATGTATGTATCCAAGGGACCAGCGTCTTATGCTTAATACAAAATATTTATTTAGAGGACCTCTATTCTTAATGATGGACCCAAGGGGATAAGGCCATATTAATTTATGGAGCCACTCATGGTTACTCTGTCATGTATTTAAGGGGCCACCCTCTTTTTGTTAAATACGTATTTACTCATAAGGCCAGCCACGGTGTGCATCGGTAATAGCATATGGTTTGACCCAGGAAAGGCTTAGGCAATGTGAAGTGAATGAAACATACGAAATAATCTAAGCATTACGATGTTATTCTTTAATGAACCAATTCTAATCAATATTGAATAATACTAGTTTATAACAAACTGATTTCTCTATTCAACGTGTGTTTGTTTCATTGTGATATGTTATATGCACTTTATATTGAAGTGAGGGTATATGAATCGGTTAAAGTTTCAGGCTCCACGCTACCAGAAGTATCCGTCCATGCGACCGGAAGTGATGTCCGTTGTGAAGTGATGTCCCATCAACGAAACCTCCTCCCCGAGAACTTGGCGCACGCCGAAACCTCAAAACCCCCCTTCGGGCCAGCTACCGTCGACACTTTTAAGATAAGTTTAAAATCACTGCCTTTTGTGTATTGTAAGTTTGTTGGAACATAATGAATCGATTCTGCATTTAAAGTCAAAACGAAATTCGAGGGTTGAAAACGGACGATACAAAAACAAGCTTAAAATGATTGAAGTAACATTTATCTAAATACAGAAAAATATACTTATCTTGAATCTCAAAAAAATGAAGTGTGATTGTTTAGTGCGTCAATACTGTTTGAACATTATGAAATCAATACATGTGAGAAACTAATCATATTATTATTTGTATTAATATTTCAAAAAGATCTGAAATTAACATAAACACGGACATCAAATAGGCATTTTCTGTTGGTTTGAGAAATTTTAAAGTGAAAGTGTAAAGGTGCCAGCATATTTCCCAAGATTTCTTGAACCGAACATGGGTAACAGAAAGTATGTATTTCATTTCCGTGTAGATTAATGAACATGTTTGTAATATTGCACATTAGTGTAAACATTTTGGAAAACTCGTAGGGTGCTTCGTTTGTATGAGATTAATGATACAGTCTAGAATGGGGTTAATACTTTACTTAACAGTAGGAAAATCTGATGAAATATGAAGACAGGACAACTATTTAAGAAAGAATATAGGGAAACGATATCTGTTTATTAATGAATCTATTTTGAATTGGTCAACGGGGGGCAGGCGGCAGATTACTATGGTCTTGCGCCATATTGAAGTAAAGTATATGAATCCGTTCGATGTTCCAGCGTACACTCTACCGGAAGTGATGCCCCTTGCAACCTGAAGTGATGTTCCATCAACCAAACCGCCTGCCGGACGCATTGACGCACTCGTACACCTACCTCTCTCGTTCGCTACGCCAGCTGACTTCCATAACAACACCAACACCAACACCATCAACAACAACAACACCAACACCATCAACAACAACAACAATATAACAACAACAATGAAAGATAAGTGTTTTTTTGCTCACTCTTTTGTACTTGAACTTTTTTTAAGCCCAAAAGATATGTTTCACAATTTGAGTAATGGATGCAGTATCTTCGTGTTTGCCTCCGGATGGACCCAATGTGTATTGCCCGCATTAATGTAAAGTGCCACTCTTCGGGTATCTATGTATGTATCCAAGGGACCAGCGTCTTATGCTTAATACAAAATATTTATTTAGAGGACCTCTATTCTTAATGATGGACCCAAGGGGATAAGGCCATATTAATTTATGGAGCCACTCATGGTTACTCTGTCATGTATTTAAGGGGCCACCCTCTTTTTGTTAAATACGTATTTACTCATAAGGCCAGCCACGGTGTGCATCGGTAATAGCATATGGTTTGACCCAGGAAAGGCTTAGGCAATGTGAAGTGAATGAAACATACGAAATAATCTAAGCATTACGATGTTATTCTTTAATGAACCAATTCTAATCAATATTGAATAATACTAGTTTATAACAAACTGATTTCTCTATTCAACGTGTGTTTGTTTCATTGTGATATGTTATATGCACTTTATATTGAAGTGAGGGTATATGAATCGGTTAAAGTTTCAGGCTCCACGCTACCAGAAGTATCCGTCCATGCGACCGGAAGTGATGTCCGTTGTGAAGTGATGTCCCATCAACGAAACCTCCTCCCCGAGAACTTGGCGCACGCCGAAACCTCAAAACCCCCCTTCGGGCCAGCTACCGTCGACACTTTTAAGATAAGTTTAAAATCACTGCCTTTTGTGTATTGTAAGTTTGTTGGAACATAATGAATCGATTCTGCATTTAAAGTCAAAACGAAATTCGAGGGTTGAAAACGGACGATACAAAAACAAGCTTAAAATGATTGAAGTAACATTTATCTAAATACAGAAAAATATACTTATCTTGAATCTCAAAAAAATGAAGTGTGATTGTTTAGTGCGTCAATACTGTTTGAACATTATGAAATCAATACATGTGAGAAACTAATCATATTATTATTTGTATTAATATTTCAAAAAGATCTGAAATTAACATAAACACGGACATCAAATAGGCATTTTCTGTTGGTTTGAGAAATTTTAAAGTGAAAGTGTAAAGGTGCCAGCATATTTCCCAAGATTTCTTGAACCGAACATGGGTAACAGAAAGTATGTATTTCATTTCCGTGTAGATTAATGAACATGTTTGTAATATTGCACATTAGTGTAAACATTTTGGAAAACTCGTAGGGTGCTTCGTTTGTATGAGATTAATGATACAGTCTAGAATGGGGTTAATACTTTACTTAACAGTAGGAAAATCTGATGAAATATGAAGACAGGACAACTATTTAAGAAAGAATATAGGGAAACGATATCTGTTTATTAATGAATCTATTTTGAATTGGTCAACGGGGGGCAGGCGGCAGATTACTATGGTCTTGCGCCATATTGAAGTAAAGTATATGAATCCGTTCGATGTTCCAGCGTACACTCTACCGGAAGTGATGCCCCTTGCAACCTGAAGTGATGTTCCATCAACCAAACCGCCTGCCGGACGCATTGACGCACTCGTACACCTACCTCTCTCGTTCGCTACGCCAGCTGACTTCCATAACAACACCAACACCAACACCATCAACAACAACAACACCAACACCATCAACAACAACAACAATATAACAACAACAATGAAAGATAAGTGTTTTTTTGCTCACTCTTTTGTACTTGAACTTTTTTTAAGCCCAAAAGATATGTTTCACAATTTGAGTAATGGATGCAGTATCTTCGTGTTTGCCTCCGGATGGACCCAATGTGTATTGCCCGCATTAATGTAAAGTGCCACTCTTCGGGTATCTATGTATGTATCCAAGGGACCAGCGTCTTATGCTTAATACAAAATATTTATTTAGAGGACCTCTATTCTTAATGATGGACCCAAGGGGATAAGGCCATATTAATTTATGGAGCCACTCATGGTTACTCTGTCATGTATTTAAGGGGCCACCCTCTTTTTGTTAAATACGTATTTACTCATAAGGCCAGCCACGGTGTGCATCGGTAATAGCATATGGTTTGACCCAGGAAAGGCTTAGGCAATGTGAAGTGAATGAAACATACGAAATAATCTAAGCATTACGATGTTATTCTTTAATGAACCAATTCTAATCAATATTGAATAATACTAGTTTATAACAAACTGATTTCTCTATTCAACGTGTGTTTGTTTCATTGTGATATGTTATATGCACTTTATATTGAAGTGAGGGTATATGAATCGGTTAAAGTTTCAGGCTCCACGCTACCAGAAGTATCCGTCCATGCGACCGGAAGTGATGTCCGTTGTGAAGTGATGTCCCATCAACGAAACCTCCTCCCCGAGAACTTGGCGCACGCCGAAACCTCAAAACCCCCCTTCGGGCCAGCTACCGTCGACACTTTTAAGATAAGTTTAAAATCACTGCCTTTTGTGTATTGTAAGTTTGTTGGAACATAATGAATCGATTCTGCATTTAAAGTCAAAACGAAATTCGAGGGTTGAAAACGGACGATACAAAAACAAGCTTAAAATGATTGAAGTAACATTTATCTAAATACAGAAAAATATACTTATCTTGAATCTCAAAAAAATGAAGTGTGATTGTTTAGTGCGTCAATACTGTTTGAACATTATGAAATCAATACATGTGAGAAACTAATCATATTATTATTTGTATTAATATTTCAAAAAGATCTGAAATTAACATAAACACGGACATCAAATAGGCATTTTCTGTTGGTTTGAGAAATTTTAAAGTGAAAGTGTAAAGGTGCCAGCATATTTCCCAAGATTTCTTGAACCGAACATGGGTAACAGAAAGTATGTATTTCATTTCCGTGTAGATTAATGAACATGTTTGTAATATTGCACATTAGTGTAAACATTTTGGAAAACTCGTAGGGTGCTTCGTTTGTATGAGATTAATGATACAGTCTAGAATGGGGTTAATACTTTACTTAACAGTAGGAAAATCTGATGAAATATGAAGACAGGACAACTATTTAAGAAAGAATATAGGGAAACGATATCTGTTTATTAATGAATCTATTTTGAATTGGTCAACGGGGGGCAGGCGGCAGATTACTATGGTCTTGCGCCATATTGAAGTAAAGTATATGAATCCGTTCGATGTTCCAGCGTACACTCTACCGGAAGTGATGCCCCTTGCAACCTGAAGTGATGTTCCATCAACCAAACCGCCTGCCGGACGCATTGACGCACTCGTACACCTACCTCTCTCGTTCGCTACGCCAGCTGACTTCCATAACAACACCAACACCAACACCATCAACAACAACAACACCAACACCATCAACAACAACAACAATATAACAACAACAATGAAAGATAAGTGTTTTTTTGCTCACTCTTTTGTACTTGAACTTTTTTTAAGCCCAAAAGATATGTTTCACAATTTGAGTAATGGATGCAGTATCTTCGTGTTTGCCTCCGGATGGACCCAATGTGTATTGCCCGCATTAATGTAAAGTGCCACTCTTCGGGTATCTATGTATGTATCCAAGGGACCAGCGTCTTATGCTTAATACAAAATATTTATTTAGAGGACCTCTATTCTTAATGATGGACCCAAGGGGATAAGGCCATATTAATTTATGGAGCCACTCATGGTTACTCTGTCATGTATTTAAGGGGCCACCCTCTTTTTGTTAAATACGTATTTACTCATAAGGCCAGCCACGGTGTGCATCGGTAATAGCATATGGTTTGACCCAGGAAAGGCTTAGGCAATGTGAAGTGAATGAAACATACGAAATAATCTAAGCATTACGATGTTATTCTTTAATGAACCAATTCTAATCAATATTGAATAATACTAGTTTATAACAAACTGATTTCTCTATTCAACGTGTGTTTGTTTCATTGTGATATGTTATATGCACTTTATATTGAAGTGAGGGTATATGAATCGGTTAAAGTTTCAGGCTCCACGCTACCAGAAGTATCCGTCCATGCGACCGGAAGTGATGTCCGTTGTGAAGTGATGTCCCATCAACGAAACCTCCTCCCCGAGAACTTGGCGCACGCCGAAACCTCAAAACCCCCCTTCGGGCCAGCTACCGTCGACACTTTTAAGATAAGTTTAAAATCACTGCCTTTTGTGTATTGTAAGTTTGTTGGAACATAATGAATCGATTCTGCATTTAAAGTCAAAACGAAATTCGAGGGTTGAAAACGGACGATACAAAAACAAGCTTAAAATGATTGAAGTAACATTTATCTAAATACAGAAAAATATACTTATCTTGAATCTCAAAAAAATGAAGTGTGATTGTTTAGTGCGTCAATACTGTTTGAACATTATGAAATCAATACATGTGAGAAACTAATCATATTATTATTTGTATTAATATTTCAAAAAGATCTGAAATTAACATAAACACGGACATCAAATAGGCATTTTCTGTTGGTTTGAGAAATTTTAAAGTGAAAGTGTAAAGGTGCCAGCATATTTCCCAAGATTTCTTGAACCGAACATGGGTAACAGAAAGTATGTATTTCATTTCCGTGTAGATTAATGAACATGTTTGTAATATTGCACATTAGTGTAAACATTTTGGAAAACTCGTAGGGTGCTTCGTTTGTATGAGATTAATGATACAGTCTAGAATGGGGTTAATACTTTACTTAACAGTAGGAAAATCTGATGAAATATGAAGACAGGACAACTATTTAAGAAAGAATATAGGGAAACGATATCTGTTTATTAATGAATCTATTTTGAATTGGTCAACGGGGGGCAGGCGGCAGATTACTATGGTCTTGCGCCATATTGAAGTAAAGTATATGAATCCGTTCGATGTTCCAGCGTACACTCTACCGGAAGTGATGCCCCTTGCAACCTGAAGTGATGTTCCATCAACCAAACCGCCTGCCGGACGCATTGACGCACTCGTACACCTACCTCTCTCGTTCGCTACGCCAGCTGACTTCCATAACAACACCAACACCAACACCATCAACAACAACAACACCAACACCATCAACAACAACAACAATATAACAACAACAATGAAAGATAAGTGATTTTTTGCTCACTCTTTTGTACTTGAACTTTTTTAAGCCCAAAAGATATGTTTCACAATTTGAGTAATGGATGCAGTATCTTCGTGTTTGCCTCCGGATGGACCCAATGTGTATTGCCCGCATTAATGTAAAGTGCCACTCTTCGGGTATCTATGTATGTATCCAAGGGACCAGCGTCTTATGCTTAATACAAAATATTTATTTAGAGGACCTCTATTCTTAATGATGGACCCAAGGGGATAAGGCCATATTAATTTATGGAGCCACTCATGGTTACTCTGTCATGTATTTAAGGGGCCACCCTCTTTTTGTTAAATACGTATTTACTCATAAGGCCAGCCACGGTGTGCATCGGTAATAGCATATGGTTTGACCCAGGAAAGGCTTAGGCAATGTGAAGTGAATGAAACATACGAAATAATCTAAGCATTACGATGTTATTCTTTAATGAACCAATTCTAATCAATATTGAATAATACTAGTTTATAACAAACTGATTTCTCTATTCAACGTGTGTTTGTTTCATTGTGATATGTTATATGCACTTTATATTGAAGTGAGGGTATATGAATCGGTTAAAGTTTCAGGCTCCACGCTACCAGAAGTATCCGTCCATGCGACCGGAAGTGATGTCCGTTGTGAAGTGATGTCCCATCAACGAAACCTCCTCCCCGAGAACTTGGCGCACGCCGAAACCTCAAAACCCCCCTTCGGGCCAGCTACCGTCGACACTTTTAAGATAAGTTTAAAATCACTGCCTTTTGTGTATTGTAAGTTTGTTGGAACATAATGAATCGATTCTGCATTTAAAGTCAAAACGAAATTCGAGGGTTGAAAACGGACGATACAAAAACAAGCTTAAAATGATTGAAGTAACATTTATCTAAATACAGAAAAATATACTTATCTTGAATCTCAAAAAAATGAAGTGTGATTGTTTAGTGCGTCAATACTGTTTGAACATTATGAAATCAATACATGTGAGAAACTAATCATATTATTATTTGTATTAATATTTCAAAAAGATCTGAAATTAACATAAACACGGACATCAAATAGGCATTTTCTGTTGGTTTGAGAAATTTTAAAGTGAAAGTGTAAAGGTGCCAGCATATTTCCCAAGATTTCTTGAACCGAACATGGGTAACAGAAAGTATGTATTTCATTTCCGTGTAGATTAATGAACATGTTTGTAATATTGCACATTAGTGTAAACATTTTGGAAAACTCGTAGGGTGCTTCGTTTGTATGAGATTAATGATACAGTCTAGAATGGGGTTAATACTTTACTTAACAGTAGGAAAATCTGATGAAATATGAAGACAGGACAACTATTTAAGAAAGAATATAGGGAAACGATATCTGTTTATTAATGAATCTATTTTGAATTGGTCAACGGGGGGCAGGCGGCAGATTACTATGGTCTTGCGCCATATTGAAGTAAAGTATATGAATCCGTTCGATGTTCCAGCGTACACTCTACCGGAAGTGATGCCCCTTGCAACCTGAAGTGATGTTCCATCAACCAAACCGCCTGCCGGACGCATTGACGCACTCGTACACCTACCTCTCTCGTTCGCTACGCCAGCTGACTTCCATAACAACACCAACACCAACACCATCAACAACAACAACACCAACACCATCAACAACAACAACAATATAACAACAACAATGAAAGATAAGTGTTTTTTTGCTCACTCTTTTGTACTTGAACTTTTTTTAAGCCCAAAAGATATGTTTCACAATTTGAGTAATGGATGCAGTATCTTCGTGTTTGCCTCCGGATGGACCCAATGTGTATTGCCCGCATTAATGTAAAGTGCCACTCTTCGGGTATCTATGTATGTATCCAAGGGACCAGCGTCTTATGCTTAATACAAAATATTTATTTAGAGGACCTCTATTCTTAATGATGGACCCAAGGGGATAAGGCCATATTAATTTATGGAGCCACTCATGGTTACTCTGTCATGTATTTAAGGGGCCACCCTCTTTTTGTTAAATACGTATTTACTCATAAGGCCAGCCACGGTGTGCATCGGTAATAGCATATGGTTTGACCCAGGAAAGGCTTAGGCAATGTGAAGTGAATGAAACATACGAAATAATCTAAGCATTACGATGTTATTCTTTAATGAACCAATTCTAATCAATATTGAATAATACTAGTTTATAACAAACTGATTTCTCTATTCAACGTGTGTTTGTTTCATTGTGATATGTTATATGCACTTTATATTGAAGTGAGGGTATATGAATCGGTTAAAGTTTCAGGCTCCACGCTACCAGAAGTATCCGTCCATGCGACCGGAAGTGATGTCCGTTGTGAAGTGATGTCCCATCAACGAAACCTCCTCCCCGAGAACTTGGCGCACGCCGAAACCTCAAAACCCCCCTTCGGGCCAGCTACCGTCGACACTTTTAAGATAAGTTTAAAATCACTGCCTTTTGTGTATTGTAAGTTTGTTGGAACATAATGAATCGATTCTGCATTTAAAGTCAAAACGAAATTCGAGGGTTGAAAACGGACGATACAAAAACAAGCTTAAAATGATTGAAGTAACATTTATCTAAATACAGAAAAATATACTTATCTTGAATCTCAAAAAAATGAAGTGTGATTGTTTAGTGCGTCAATACTGTTTGAACATTATGAAATCAATACATGTGAGAAACTAATCATATTATTATTTGTATTAATATTTCAAAAAGATCTGAAATTAACATAAACACGGACATCAAATAGGCATTTTCTGTTGGTTTGAGAAATTTTAAAGTGAAAGTGTAAAGGTGCCAGCATATTTCCCAAGATTTCTTGAACCGAACATGGGTAACAGAAAGTATGTATTTCATTTCCGTGTAGATTAATGAACATGTTTGTAATATTGCACATTAGTGTAAACATTTTGGAAAACTCGTAGGGTGCTTCGTTTGTATGAGATTAATGATACAGTCTAGAATGGGGTTAATACTTTACTTAACAGTAGGAAAATCTGATGAAATATGAAGACAGGACAACTATTTAAGAAAGAATATAGGGAAACGATATCTGTTTATTAATGAATCTATTTTGAATTGGTCAACGGGGGGCAGGCGGCAGATTACTATGGTCTTGCGCCATATTGAAGTAAAGTATATGAATCCGTTCGATGTTCCAGCGTACACTCTACCGGAAGTGATGCCCCTTGCAACCTGAAGTGATGTTCCATCAACCAAACCGCCTGCCGGACGCATTGACGCACTCGTACACCTACCTCTCTCGTTCGCTACGCCAGCTGACTTCCATAACAACACCAACACCAACACCATCAACAACAACAACACCAACACCATCAACAACAACAACAACAACAATATAACAACAACAACAATGAAAGATAAGGGTTTTTTGCTCACTCTTTTGTACTTGAACTTTTTTTAAGCCCAAAAGATATGTTTCACAATTTGAGTAATGGATGCAGTATCTTCGTGTTTGCCTCCGGATGGACCCAATGTGTATTGCCCGCATTAATGTAAAGTGCCACTCTTCGGGTATCTATGTATGTATCCAAGGGACCAGCGTCTTATGCTTAATACAAAATATTTATTTAGAGGACCTCTATTCTTAATGATGGACCCAAGGGGATAAGGCCATATTAATTTATGGAGCCACTCATGGTTACTCTGTCATGTATTTAAGGGGCCACCCTCTTTTTGTTAAATACGTATTTACTCATAAGGCCAGCCACGGTGTGCATCGGTAATAGCATATGGTTTGACTCAGGAAAGGCTTAGGCAATGTGAAGTGAATGAAACATACGAAATAATCTAAGCATTACGATGTTATTCTTTAATGAACCAATTTCAATCAATATTGAATAATACTAGTTTATAACAAACTGTTTTCTCTATTCAACGTGTGTTTGTTTCATTGTGATATGTTATATGCACTTTATATTGAAGTTAGGGTATATGAATAGGTTAAAGTTTCAGGCTCCACGCTACCGGAAGTATCCAGTCCATGCGACCGGAAGTAATGTCCGTTGGGAAGTGATGTTCCATCAACAAATCCTTCTGTCCGACTCATTGACGCGCTCGTACACCTAATTCGTTCTCTCTACGTCAGCTGACTTCCACAGTATATATTAGTTAGTTTATATTGAAATAAAAGTACATGTATCTGTGCCTTGTTTCAGCGTTCCCGGTACCGGAAGTGTCCCTCCATGTCAGCGGAAGTGGTGCCCCCTTGCAACCTGAAGTGATGCACAATCTGTGACTGGCCATGGTATGCTCTTAACAATTCATTATTGGATTTCATTTTATAATACAAATGAAGATATTGATTAATTCAACATCATTAAATGAAATAGCACTCTAGATTGAATGTCATTGATGCAATATGAAGAAATAAAATATAATTATATTTCAAGAATATGATTAAAATTATAACGCTGATTGAAGATATGATAAAGAAGATGCTTAAGATGATTAGTGTGCTGTCGGTGATGATGTTGTTGTTGATATTTTGAAAGATAATGTAGGTATTTCTTGCTGTGATCATAAAACTTAATATGATTGGGGTATATTTCTTTTGGCAGACACGTCTTCCCCATAGAGCGTTTCTGGAATTTACCAGCAATGGAGTGCCGCCTCACTGATGACACGAAGAGTTACACATGACTGAGGACGCAATTGTTTGATGGCTGGACATGATCAACTAGGTAAGCGTTTTGTTTCAAATTTAATATGATCGGTAAATACATATATTATGGTAATAGTGAAGATAAAAAAGCTTACAGTATACTAAGGTTAAGAATCTTATGGCTTGTGATCATTTTTGTTGCTTGATGATGATGATGATGATGATGATGATTAATTTTGCATTAATTTTCGTGCAAGATATTAACACGAAACTGTGTACACGTAATATCGGTGACAGTGTGCACATATGTATAGAAAGGTCCATAACTCTGACTCTGATAATGTTAGAGTTATATTCCTTATTTGACTTAAAAAACAACACACTGGTGTTCTCCCCGTTTAAGTTTTCTAAATATCTCCCTGTTTTACTTAAGATAATACACTCAGGTGGGCGTCATGGGGCCACAATGACACTCTTGTGTTGGGTATTCGAGGAACATATAAGCTAGTAATAAACTAGTTGTAATTTCACTTTAAGTTTGAATTACATTTGCTTTCTAAAAAAAATCATTGAAATTGTACTTATATTCGCCAATTGCACTGGTTTATTTGGTATGAAAAGTTCACCTATTGTAAATCGAATACCTCAATTCAAGCAATAAGAAGAACGTTAGAACATTTATCCTACTTATGTTTGTTTTCTTTCAGGGAATAAATGGGTGCCTTTCGAGAAGAAGAAAATGGAAATTCAAGTTTTTAAAACATGGACTCTTGTTGATGTGACAATCTAATATTTATGTGTCAATTTAATGTTGATTTGGCATTCTTGTGATAAATGTGATATTCTTCAATTGAATTGACATTTGAATGTTGATGTGAAATTCTTATGTTTATGTGACATTCTAAAGATGGTGTGATATTCTGCAATTGAAGTGACATTTTAATGTTTTTGACATTCTAATATTGATGTAAAATTCTAATGTTGGTGTGATATTCTTCAATTGAAATGACATCCTAATGTGTATGTGACATTATCATGTGTATGTGACATTCTAATTATGATGTGAAATTCTAATGTTGATCTGATATTCTTCAATCGAAGTGAAACATTTGTATTGATGTGAAGTTCTAATATTGATGTGAAATTCTAATGTTGATGTGATATTCTTCGATCGAAGTGAAACATATTTGTTGATGTGACGTTCTAATGTTGATGTGAAATTCTAATGTTGATGTGAAATTCTAATGTTGATGTGATATTCTTCAATCGAAGTGAAACATATATGTTGATGTGACATTCTAATGTTGATGTGAAATTCTAATGTTGATGCGATATTCTTCAATCGAAGTGAAACATAAATGTTGATGTGACATTCTAATGTTGATGTGAAATTTTAATGTTGATGTGATATTCTCCAATCGAAGGGGAACATAAATGTTGATGTGACCTTCTAATATTGATGTGAAAGTCTAATGTTGATGTGATATTCTTCAATTGAAGTGAAACAGTTATGTTGATGTGACATTCTAATGTTGATGTGACATTCTAATGTTGATGTGATATTCTAATGTTGATGTGATATTCTAATGTTGATGTGACATTCTAATGTTGATCTGACATTCTTCAATTGAAGTGAAACATATATGTTGATGTGACATTCTAATATTGATGTGATATTCTAATTATGATGTGACATTCTAATGTTGATCTGACATTCTTCAATTGAAGAGAAACATATATATTGATGTGACATTCTTTCAAATTAAACTCCGTATCCTTCATAAGAACTATTGTGTTTGACATTTGTACATCCTTTTTGGTATAGTAAAACAATTGTATTAATTGTGGTAAATCTTTTTTGGAAGTAAGAATGTATCTTTAAACTTGTCTTTACAATACATTTATACAAATACAATTTATTTTATTGAAATAAAAAAATGACTATCTATCGCAACATCATACACTGATACCTTGGACATATACATATAATGTTGATAGTCTATGAACTATGAACACATTGTAATTCCACATTTAAGCCACTGTTAATTTATTTCTTGCTTCACATGTAAGATGTTACATATGATCAGAAAGGTTCAAAATAGCAAACTCTATAGTTATTGTTTATTTCTAATCTTCTCAAAACTAGACTACTCAGAAGACGTTTATCTTTAACAATTTGTCACTTTTCACAATATGTGTGTAATACTTTTTGTTGCATATATATATACATATCGATTTAAGATGTTGTATAGTTATGTATAGTATAATTTTTGTGTGCTATAGTCTCTTATAATTCATACATTGAGTGGCAATGCATGTTTTAAGGTATATTTATTATGTGATGTATATATGTTGTATTGATGAGACTTTAATAAACTATCGAATTTATGTACGTATATTTTTAATCATTTGTTGCGTAAAACCTTTAAAAAAGTGAAATAAAAACCGATTGACGGTGGCCTTACCTTTGGACACGTCAAACTGATGATGATGGTGGTGGTGGTGGTGGTGGTGGTGGTGGTGATAATGATGATGATGATGATGGTTGTGGTGTTGGTGGTGGTGGTGGTGATGATGATGTTGGTGGTGGTGGTGGTGGTGGTGGTGGTGGTGGTGATGATGATAAAATTGTCACGAAAAGCATCATATTAAGGGCCTTCCACAACCATAAAGTGGTCGGAGAAAGCCCATCATTAAAACGTTTCTTCTTTCTTATTTAGATTTTGGGTAACTGAAAAGTTTTCAAAATTAAAACATGCATCCTCGAGTTTTGGTGTCAAAACACTAGCGGATCCAGTGAAATCTAGTAAATCGTCCGGTTTACTTTTTACTTCAATATAGGAGAACAAAAAGTAATAAAATGCGCCCAAAATGCACGATTTCGGATTAGAAATTGTCCAAATATTATTGTGGGAGTACCCCCAAACCCCTCTGCCAACACTTTAAACCAAGTATATTTCGGTCCTGACGGTGGGGCGGAAGTCAAAAGGTTACGCCCCTAATTCACGTCCCCTCTAACGTTAAATCCTGGAACCGCCACTGCATAAGGAGTGTCATGAATATATGGTTTATGTCGAAATTCTCCAGACGATTCTATCAGCATTGTCTTTTGCCTCC
Source organism: Mya arenaria (assembly GCF_026914265.1). Lineage (NCBI taxonomy): Eukaryota > Metazoa > Mollusca > Bivalvia > Myida > Myidae > Mya > Mya arenaria. The sequence continues at coordinate 41,563,387 of NC_069122.1, read as the reverse complement.
TCGATGATATTGTATTGATAAAAAGGATATTGAATAAATTAGGCCAAGTCCAGTGGCGTAGCTGGCGGCCTAACTGTTTAAAGTTGGCGGCCTAGCGCCACAAGCCCGCCATGCCGCTAGACTGTAAGGTCAACCTTTTGGGAAAATGCTTCTAATCGCTACACAATCTTGTTTTGTTTCTTAAAAAACGTTTATTCATTATTGTTTTTTAGACAACGCTTCAAAAAAATGGTTTTAATAAGAATACAATTAAGGGCCGTTTGGTGTCAAGGTTGCTAGGCTGCCGGGCAGCTAACTTCAGGCCACCAGCAGGCTACTAGGTCGATTTATTTTTAAAAAAAAAACGGATAATCGCAATAAGATTTTAACTTGTGCATAAAGAACGTTTTTATTTGTTATGATTTTCGAAAAAAACAACGCAATCGAAATCTGCTTTCAAAAAGAAAACTATGAAAGCGGCCGCTAAAATTTCACGCCGCTAGTCCGCTTACATACTTCACGTATATCTATGATGACTAAACTAATTACAAAATATCTCCGAAAAAAAGTCATTAACGGTAGTTTTAATTACATATATATATGCATTTACATCGTTTAGATGTCTGAGGCGATATGATTATCACATGAGAGTTTATTTTAAAGGCACACAATACTGGGTTGATCGGTCACACTATATGTTAATGGGGCACAATGTACATTACAGGGACACAATATATATATATATATATATATATATATATATATATATATATATATATATATATATATATATATATATATATATATATATAAAATATAAATCAACTAATCGAACAAGAGTTGAGATTGTCATTGGCTTGTTTAATGTATGCGCATGGACACCGATAATGCATGCAGTGGAGCCTGACTCATCAGATCAGCATGTGTAAATAGTGCACTACGTCACAGGTTTGTGTGTGTTGTTGATCGATAGTTATTATTAGCATTTGACAGACACTATCAAACACGGAAAATGTCGGAGAAAGGTACGTACACTGCCATTTCTAAAATATTTAATACACACTTTGATAAAATATTTTGTTGAACATGTAATGTGAAAACATGTTAGTTATAAGATAAAACTTTCTGTCTCGGTCAGTTCTAGTATTTGTTAATTGAAGTAGTTTCCTTCACCTGTCCATCCTGTGAGTACAGTAACGTTAACTAGTACACTAGAATGATTCTCGGCACACCAGCGAATTCATATTTAAACCTATATGATATCATTTTAAGGGTTTGTTATTGGTGTCAGGTTCATCTCAAATCTGTTTAAACGTCACTTATAGAAACAAATTTGTTTATTTTTGGTTTCGTCATCTTTGTGTTTATTTTTATATCGAATATATTTATATTTCAAGTCACTCAAATACATGTACAGAATGTTGCAAATTAATGAAGTACTAATACTTATATACCTAAATATGTGCCAGACAGGTGTCTGCATTAAGAAAGTTCTGGCTTCCACAACTTTACTGTAATGAAGGTATTTATATTTTGATGTTTACCTACACATAAACACGTCCCAAAATGGTTATTTATACAGTAGTGTGTATTCATGATAAAGTTCATTAGCTCGCGGCATTAAAAGTACCATATGTATATATCATCTGATTTTAGGATGCCCCGTTAAGCCATATTATTTTTGAGTCATGAATATGTAAAATATAGATGAATACTTGACCTGGTACCAAACTAAACATTAAAAGGAATTGTCATTGAAATATTGGACAAAAGGTGGGTTTACTTCCGTGTTAGTGTTGGTTGATATATAAAACAAAACACAAACTATATTAAACTTATCTATTCTTTTCAGTGATTTATTTTACCTGTTATAAGCAAGCCGTACTAGTTACCCTAGGCCTTTTTAAAAATAACAACATCATACGAGGTCACCATGCATCCACATTATGCATCAGTATTGCCATTCGTTTGTTGACATCAAAATGACGCTTAATCAGTGTGTGCATACCACGTGATCAATCACGTCGTATATCATACGTCGGAAGGCAACATTCTGCTTAAAATGAAGACTTAAATCAAAGATAACTTTTATTTTACTACCGGTCATTTCAAATGAAGCAAAGGGCAGTCTATGCCGCTTAAAGAGCCCTGCCTTCGTTTTGGTTAGATGTTTAATTTCATCAAACACTTCGACAAACCTGTTTCCCGTGAAACTAATGATTTGACAGTGCTACGTCAGACGGCCGTATTGTGAATAGGTTTGTCGATGTGTTTTAAGAAAGTCATCATTCGGAGCAAAATATTGCCTTCCGACGTAGCATTTATGACGCAATTTATCACGGTGGTATACACACACTATTAATTGTATATCAGATACCTAACAGCTGCTGTTACGCTGAAACAACATTCTGACCTAAATGACCCCACCCCACCTCTCGACCGGAAGGATATGGGGCTGGAATGTCCTCAAATGCTGAAAAGCTAAAAATCTGCGTATGTTTATGAGTTGCAGCTTGGACAAATAAATACTCTATAATATATTATCATCATAGGAGAAGATAACAAGTCATAAATCACAAAGACACAAGCTTGTATGACGCAGGGTCACATTTTGGGGCGGTTGACCACTCATGGGACATACTTGTTTAACAACTTATCATGATTCCACGACAATGTTTCCACATAATAGCGAAGCAAAATATCCTCCAGGGTTATATAATCCTAGAGGATCTATACACCGATAACAAGCTAGGAACATAACCTTTCATATGCCATAGCGAGCTTAGATATAAATCGACAATAATGGATCGCATACACTGCCGGTGAAGGTTTATACACATTCGTGTGTTCTTACGAAAATCCAATTTGTACACCGATATTCAAATAAGGAAAATTTAATTCTACATCATATAAAAGTCGTTCTTGTAAACCAGTGCGATGATGCTATGCTTACATTATCAAACCTCTGATGAATGAGAATGATGAAAGTTGATAATAATGCACCAGTCAATTGTTACCACGCCCCCCCCCCCCAGGTCCGGGGAATAGCGGGGACTTTCGGTCCAACCAATCCCAGGTAAAATCCTCGTCCTCCAGGGACAAACTGCTGGAAAAAAAACCCCGCCATATGCCCCAACAACACGGGGACATCCTAGGTAAGGCCCATTTGCCGCTATTTTCAGCGCATAAACATAACCACCGCATCCGGCTCTTCGGGGCCACCTGCGAGCCAATTCACTCCTATATCCCCGCTATACCCGCGGACCTGTGTGTGGGGGGCATGGTTACAATTGAACGGTGCATAACAAAGCACTGTTCGGCTGTGAAGCGGCGAGTAAATGAAATGCGACAATACTAGACAGCAGCCACTTCCGGTGCAGGCTTTGTAAAAAGAAAATTATATCGAGAATTTTCAAATTATCGTCACAAAACTAAAAACGTTTTTTTTTTAAATCCTTTTTAACTATTTATATGACGAGTTCACAGGAAATTGTTTAAGAGACTGCATGCAAAATCACAATTGAAATATGTTAGAAGATTACACTTCGCCCCAAAACACACCTTAAAGAATAATCTCAAAAGCCTGAGTAGGCCTTCCCTTTCGTTTTCAATCAATAACTTTTGAACAAGATCGGATACGTCTGCACATGGTCATGGTATATATATGACCCACATTGATTAGAACTATGCTAAGCGCTTCTGACAGGCAACTCTTCTCCTGTTTTAAAAGTATAAAATGTTTTTCCGTCTTCATAAAAGCCCATCGGAGATTATATAACATTTTTGTCATTTCGACGTTAAATAAATCCTGTTTTTTTTCCTTTATTCATGCAGGGAACCCTCAGCTATACCCGGACGGTGATTACAAACAGCCTGACCAAGCCCCGCCAGGCTACACACAGGGACCCCCAGCCCCGGGTTACGGCCCACCACCCCCGGGTTATCCCCAGCCCGGTGGTTACGGCTACCCCGCCGCCCCACCCCCGGGCTACGGATATGGGGCCGCTCCTCCTATACAGGTGGTCAGCAGAGATGCTGCGGCCCATGTGTTGGTAAGCGGAGAAATTTTATACATCGAGTTTTCTTGGTTACAGCTGTTGTGCCTGTTTATATTGCTCTTTTACTCTCGAATAATTTACCAGATAGTGTATGTGTAATTTTAGGTCTATTAGAATTTTATCGACTGGACACATGCAATTACTGGGCTCGTCGCTGTAGTCTTCATTTTATTATTAGAAGGCCAAAACGTCTGGTTTCAACATTTAATCTACTGAAAAAGCAGATTAGCCCTTTTTTATAACTTATTGTGTATGTACGGGTGTAGAGTCCCTTTCAAAATGCTGTATTCCATCATTTCAGGTCCCACAGACAACGGGGCCGCCTCCCACGGACTACTCGACCCAGGCCTGGATCGCATGTCTCTGTTGCTTTTGGCCAACGGGCCTACTAGCCATCATGAAGGCGAACGAGGTACGTATTATGGACCTTAGTGTAACGTATATGGTCCTTGGTGTAACATACATGGACCTAGTGTTATGTATATGGACCTTGGTGTAACATACATGGACCTAGTGTAATGTATAAAAAATTATGGACCTTGGTGTAACGTTTATGAACCTTTGTGCACTGTATAAAGACCTATGTGAAACGTTTATAGATCTATGTGTAACATGTTTAGACCTTGGTCTTACCTATATGGACCTTGGATGTATAAGCACGTCTGTGAAAATAATACCAACCTAGGTGTTGTTTTGTGGAATAAGGTGAAGCTTATAATAGACTTACATGTATATTGTACGAAGCTGACTTGTTCCCTGTGTCATAACGAAACTTGGCCTTTGTTCAGTTGCATTTGTATAGAAATATAATACAAAGGCTATACTTGTGAATGTTTTTATTTTTCTAATTATTTCTCGCTGTTTCAGTCCCGGAACGCGAGGGCGCGTGGAGATATGGTTGGGGCACAGATGGCGTCGGACAGCGCCCGGACGTTTGTGAGGATCAGCTGGGCGGCCGGGATCCTCAGCATCATTGCCTCCGTCGTCTTTATTGGAGTCTACGTGGGTATTGTCCTGCCTAGCATTATGAACAATCATTACGACTAGACAAGTGAGGGAATGGTGGAGAGATGGAAGAGGGGGGTGGGGCGACGATAAATGAAATGTGGCACATAGGTTTGGGACCAGAAGTGGCCCTTTTATTATACATTTAAGTTGATTTTGTCTTAACTGTGCGGGCCATAACGTACATACATCCTTACCAATTAAATGGCTTATTTATGCTATTCGTTGTGTTGTCAACTATCAGATTGTGATAATTCCACTACTTATTGGACATGTTTATTAACCAATAATCATTTGATGAATGTGTCATTATCCGCATAAAAGGAAGTGCATTTTAGAGGGTGTATGTTAGTTAGTTTAATGATAGTTTACTTTTAAGTTCTAGTCGTTTTTAGGCACACGACAGCGCATATGTTATTTAAGTTCCGGTTGCGATGATAAAAATATCATGTGTTTTTCGGTGATTCAGATGAGTCAGGCCTAGATAAAAAGATGAAGGCCTTATCTCAACTTATTTTAAGTTTAAAAAAAGACAGGCTATAATGTTTTACTCTTTTAATATCAATAATAATAATAACAGAAGAACAATTTCAACATTAAAACATTTATTATGACAATGGGCCAAATGTTCGGAACTTGTTAAAGTCATCGTTGCTTGTTAAAGTTAACAATGCCTTTAAAGTCATCGTTGCTTGTTAAAGTTAACAATGCCTTTAAAGTCATCGTTGCTTGTTAAAGTTAACAATGCCTTTAAAGTCATCGTTGCTTGTTAAAGTTAACAATGCCTTTAAAGTCATCGTTGCTTGTTAAAGATAACAATGCCTTTAAAGTCATCGTTGCTTGTTAAAGTTAACAATGCCTTTAAAGTCATCGATGCTTGTTAAAGTTAACAATGCTCTAAAGTCATCGTTGTTGACTTTTAAGTCTTAACTGCTCTGGAAGATGCGTGGATACACTTTTGATCTGCTGTATTTCTAACGAGATGTTAGAATACTGTTTCAGCTGTACTTGTTTATATTTAGATATGTAAGCACATTAACGACTAATTCACGTTTTAAAGTTATACATGGTGTCTTTTATCGCGTTGTTAACTTTAACTTTCACGTTAAAAGTTTTAGACGATTTCGTTTTTCACATTGTTAACTTTATTTCACGCTGAATAGTTATAGGCCATGTTGTTTATCATGTTGTCAACTTTAACAATGTTCTGAACATTTCGTCCGCATTGGTTTTATCCAAATTTTGAAACTTGGTCTTTACCAGGTTGTATATATGTTTCTTTTAATGACCTTCATTGCCAAAAGTGAAAATGCTGGTGGTGAGATATAAATATATTATGGTTAAATTTATGGTATACAGAAATCTTCAGTGTTTAGCTGAACTCTCATTTCTTGTCAGAAAACAAAGGCATTTTTGAAAGGTTGTATTTCTTGAAGAAACTTAATAAAGAAATAAATCATTTTTTACCATTTAAAAAAATCAATATTCATTTCAAAACAATAAAACTTGCATTGAAATTGCCAAATTTAAGGGAATGTAAAAGTTCAAGTAAATATGTTTCTGTAATACGCCCTTGGTTTTATATGAATTATCATGTATGTGAAATATATAGAAGTTAACTTATATCACATTACATATTACTTAACAACCCTGTTCGATTGTATTTTCTATGACACAATGTTTGTATTCATGAGGTAATGAACCAATTTTATGTTGTTTTATTTTTAAGTGGTTATTTTTAATGTTGAATTTTAATGTGTGATTTTATGGCAAAACCCATTTACAAAGTATTGTTAACCACGTTGTAATCACAAACATGTAGATCTAAGGAGTGATATAGATCTGAGAACTTTTAATATTGTTTGCAGTTCTAACTTTTCATTTTATAGTGTTACCATGTTAGTTGTTGTATTGTTGAAAAATAAACGAGCATTGTTATCCTACATTGTATTATGCGTTTTCGTCAGTGGTTTGTTCGTTTTTCGATCCAACGTTGGTGCTTCTTATGTCGTCGTTGTGTTCCATGCTCCAACCAATTGCCGTAGATTTTGTCTCTCTACCTACACTATTTCTGAACAAAATGTTACAAAATATCCCACACAAAAATTTGAGCATTATGTCTCAAGTACAAGTGTGACATTTTAGCTCGCCAAGAGAATACGCCACGTGGAGGGGCGGGAATACGCCATGTGGAGGGGCGGAAATGCTTTATGTGGAGGAGCAAAAATACGCCATGTGGAGCGCGGAAATACGCCATGTGGAGATACGCAATACGCCTTGTGGAGCGCGGAAATAAGCCATGTGGAGGGACGGAAATACGCCATGGTGAGGGGTGGAAATACGTCGTGTGTAGTGGCGGAAATACGCCATGGGGAGGGACGGGAATACGCCATGGTGAGGGGCGGAAATACACCGTCTGAAGTGGCGGAAATACGCCATGTGGAGGGACGGGAATACGCCATGGTGAGGGGCGGAAATACGCCATGGCGAGGGGCAAAATACGCCATGGCGAGTAGCGTAAATACGCCATGTGGAGGGGCGAAAACACGCCATGCGGAGGGGCGAAAACACGCCATGCGGAGGGGCGAAAACACGCCATGCGGAGGGGCGAAAATACGCTATGCGGAAGGGCGAAAATACGCCGTGCGGGGGGGGCGAAAATACGCCGTGCGGAGGGGCGAAAATACGCCATGCGGAGGGGCGAAAATACGCTGTGCGGAGGGGCGAAAATACGCCGTGCGGAGGGGCGAAAATACGCCGTGCGGAGGGGCGAAAATACGCCATGCGGAGGGGCGAAAATACACCATACGCCAGTCATATTTTTTTCGAAAATTGATGTTTATCTAACGGTTTTAGAAAAATTAGATTTCTGCAATTTTCCAAACAATTGAGATCCGTGATTTTGAGTTATTTTGTATGACTGAATTAAAGCATTGAAACGAGAAAAGCTGGTTCTGTGACAAAAAAACTTCGAAGAATGTCAAAACTGTCAATCTTTGAGGGTGCAGCTTTACGCGTCAATCTATGACAGTAGGAGATGAATATTAAACCTGAAATGAAACACCCAATGCGATTAAGACGTTTCATTGATTATGAATTATTATTCTATTAGGCTTAAATTTTATCTACGTTGATGGGTATTGATTTCAAGTAAGGATGCCAAGGTCCTTGTGTACTTTAATCTCTGACGTAAACAGTGATTTGCTTTATATTATGCACCAGTCAATTGTAACCACGGCCCCTGGTCCGGGGGTATACCGGGGAAGGCGGGGGAAATGGGCCTTGTTTTTACCTTCGATGTGACCCCGCAGTGCCGAGTGAATGCGATGGTTTTGTTTACGCGCCGAAAAAAGCGGGGTATGGGCCTTACCTAGGATGTTCCCGGTGTGCTGGGATTTTACCAGCAGTTTGTCACCGCAGGGTGGGTATTTTACTTTGGATTTCGATTCAGCATCTTTGAGTAGTAATGGTATCTAGTTTTGAAATAGATTCTAGAAATGAAGGCGTAAGAATGTTTTTATGTGAGTTTTCCAAGTAGAACTTTCAATTAAATTTGTGATAATACCGTATCACCAATCCGAAATTCGTTCTCTGGCGAATTTGGGTCGTACGATTCTTGTTAGGTCTTCAAATGGTCGTAGATATGATTTAAGGTAAAGGAACACATCCTAAACTTTCTTGTGAACACACTTTATTATTCTGATCTAGTATAAAGCATTACATACATTGCACTGCGACATGTTAATACATGACTTTAAGGTAATTCATCCATCATTAATACAAAAAAATGCTTATGGTAAAGTTTCATTTTAAAGTTCTAAAATTAAACTTTGAATATTTTTTCACCGAGAGCTTTTCTTCTATATATATATTGAATTATTAAAGAAACAAATTAATAGAATTGCTTTTAATCGTAGAAAATTGTGTATTATTATCTCCCTTTATTTATCAGATCTTAATAATTGAGTCGAGTTTGTAATCCATGCAAAAAAATAAAAAAGGTTTATTGATATAAATTTGACCTAGAAATAATCTCGATATTAATATATAAAATGCACCAACATAGCTTTTTATCCTTATAATGGATGGCTTACCTTTATATCTGAATCAATATCTAATATAGATAAATTAATTAGAAAACACAGAAAAGCACTGAGCTTAAAAGCTAATTGGTACCCTGATTTGGTGAAATATCCTGACATAACACAAATGGCATGAAATGATGACATTGGGCCGATTGTTTTGAACATTGTTAAAGTTAACAACGTTGTTAACTGTGCCGTTGTTAACTTTCAAATCTGTAATACTCGGAAAGTTTTATGGACACACATTTGATCTACGGTACTAGCCACAAATATTAATATAACTGATTCAGCTATGCTTGTTTTAACTAATAATGAGCACATAATAAACACGTATATCAGCTCGTAAAGTTAACAACGAGACCGTTAACAATGCAGTTAACTTTAACAAGGTTCTTAACAATCGGCCTCATCTGACTCGTCTTTAGACAGGTCGATGTTTTTGTTCAGCTCACGAAAGGCTGCATGATATTTCGTCTCGTATACTGTCCGTAACACTATTGCAATGAATACATATTCGTAATTTTCTTCCCTTTCTTATTGTCAGCCCAGTCCGTATTTTTCATTATAAACTATTGTGCTGTAGAACAACTCCTTACAAAGACCATATGACCAGAAACTTCAAGCATACTGGTTCGTAGAAATCGTGTTTTTTTCTTAACTATTTCCAAAGACTAAACTGCCCCCACTTTTCCAGGTTTATTTCTCTTACAAATTATTTCCAAAGGCTCAACATTTCTATTTTCTACTCCAAGTTTGGACTATTGTTGTTTTTCTTACAAATCATTTCCAAAGGCTCAACTTTCAAGTTTACTCTAGGTTTAGACTCTCTTATAAATCATTTCCAAAGGCTCAGCTTTTCCATTTTCTTCTCCAGGTTTAGACTTTCATCTGATACGTTCTTTGATTCAAACTTCGTACACGCCATGATGTTTGCCGCAACGAGTTTGTTATCTGGTTGAAGTTCTTGCACCTTTTTGAAGTGAACTGATGCTTTCTTGAACTGACGTAGCTTCATGTACACGTATCCTAGCAACGAATACGAACGTGCGTCTGACGTCTGAACACAGAGTTCCTCGAATTGCTTCAATGATTTCAACAGGTCCGCTTTCTTCTTCATCTTGATAAAACATTCGCACAAAAGGTAATATGCGTACGCACATGACAAAACCTCAACACCGTCCAAAGCGTCTATTTCTCGTGTCATAAACTCATCCGCGACGAGGGATTCCATTTTGCCATAGAAGTTTAAGCTCTCAGGTTTTTGAGATTCCTTCATGATCACCTTTCGTAGAAGAGGTAAACTGTCCCCATAACGCTTGGTTTTGCACAGAAAGCGTCCATAGTCTACGTACGTACCTATCCCACAATCCTCCTTTCCAAGCGCCGCTTTGAACGCCGCGTCTGCTCTTTGTAAAGCGTCTTTGCGATGCTCATCGTTCCCCTTGGAAGCGGAGTGATACATACAACCTAGATGGTCATACAAGTGCGATCCTGTTTTGGCATCTGCAAATTTCTGTATCAACAGACGACACATTCGAATTGGGCGCCATATCTCAGAATGAGGCAAGTTCTCGCTCAGTGAAATATTCTTCTGGCTCAGAAGTGTGGGGAGAAAATCAAGATGTTTGCTGGCTTCTGAATCGCCCTGTAGCGGTTTGATAAAGTATTCTATACTTTCCTCGAAACCAGATACGCCGTGAGCGATCAATGATGATACATACACACCGATTTCCTCGTATGCTTCTGCATATTTTTCAAAACCCGAATCCATGTAGAAACTATTGCAAAGTTCGTCTGTTACTGTACATAAAGCGCGCACTGATTTTTCGACTTCGCCCCGCTTTGCGAATTCTTCCGCGTCAGCCATGAATGGTTTAAATAGTTCGCCAACATTGCAATAAAACGGGAAAATGTTAACAAAGGCACATGTCTGAGTTAGCTCCAACAGTTGTGATACAGGATTTTCACGGATTTTGGCCACCTCATCTTTAATGGACACCATGGTTTCCTTCTCCAAGTGACTCAGAGTGTTGTTCTTCGGCATAAAGTAGTTCGGCAGGTTTCCGCTTTGAATGCTCTCAAGGAGAGTGTCGATCAGCATATTTACGCACACCGCCTTATTACTCCGCCAAATGTTCGGATCTAAAGTCTCACATACGAAATAAAACACGGATTTCAGTTGTTTCAGTGAGAGAGACCTCTTCTCCAGACATTCACCGCATAGCAGACAGAAAATGATGAAACATTGGCGTTGAACGGACGAGACAGCCTCGTTGTCAAGGATACGTTCTGCTTGAAAGAAATTGTACTCCCATTCCAGTTCTGGATCTTCGCTTTTTGGGTGCGCCCCGGGAGTCACGTGGCAACCTTCTGACACGATTTTCTTCTCGACTCTCTTGCCCGGCCATCCGACGTTTCTTGACCGGGTCTCCCACTCCTTAGCCACTTCCGGCCACTGTGGATGCTTCAAGGCCAGTGCGTATTCAACTTGATCCGGAAGTTTCTTCCTTTTAACCTTAGCAGACGGCTTGGCAGAGACCGCCCGCGGCGTGAGCGGCTCAGCTTCTTCAACGATCTCCGATTGCTCCTGTTTACGGTTTTGATCGCGCAGATACGTGCGAGACGTCGTTCCCCGTTTAGTAACGGCGGTCTGCAGCATCGTTTTCGTCCGCTCGCGTGTCATGGCAGGCGCGCTCTTCGACTGCCGCGCGGTGCCTCTTGCGTTGAGGTTGAGATATCCGGGTCGCGTTGAATTGTGGTTGGTGACGCAATCTATCGGCTTTTCCTCGTCGTGACCGACCGTTTCAGTGCCGACCATGAAGCAGATTACCTCATCATCAAATGATGTCTTCTTTACGACGTTGAATTTCGCATCCTTCCTGGAATCGAAAATGAAAATGGTCGCCATTAAACTTATATTGTGTGTGTATGTGGACTCAAATTTTGTCCAACTCTTCCACAACTTATACAGATAGGTTTTAATACAGTCTATTGTCTTAAGTTTTCTTCAAACCCAGCATCTTCAAGGGGGCTTAGCGTTTTTTTCTTATGAAATATACTAAAATGCTATATTCACAGTATTAGGCATTTTGTCGCTATTTTAACAATTCTAAGGTCCCAAGCCCAATTCACAAAAAAGGGTGAAACGATCACTGATAAGTCTTCATTACACATACTGTATAATTAAGTAAGAGTTTATCAAATGAATGGGTCTTCGAACATACGAGTAATTAAATGGATTGAAATTGAGCAAGTATTGACAGACCAAACTTATTGAGTGAATTTTGTACTGTTCAAGTCGCATACCTATCATTGACAGGTTTTTGTCATTAAACATGCTTTGGCAAACCATCTAAATGCTGTATTTGAAAAGACATTAATGGTTATGTTTGCTTGTACATGTACATGAACACAAAAATAGTGAAAACACTATAGTTTGTTGAACTTGGAGGTGGGAGAAAAAGCATCTACCATGGCCTCTCGTGTAAAATAGGTTTATCCCAACCCACGAGCATGGTTTTCGGCAGAAACACGGTTAACTTCGTTACCGCGAAACACCCTACTCTCGAGCTGGGATAAACCTATTTTACACTCTCGGCCATGGAATAAACTAAAAAATCTCACATCAACATGATATTACAGTAAAAATATCCTATATATTCTATTAGTATTATTTATGAATTCTGTTTTAATGAAAATGCATGAAATTACATAGTCAGCAGGAGCGCATCCAGGATTTGATGTCGGAGGGGGCGTAACTTAAGGGGACCCTTTTGTCTTGCGCCCCTCCATCAGTAACGAAATTTTGGGGGGTTTGGAATTTTTGGGTCCTAACCCGAAAATTTAAACAATTTCTAGTCCGAAATGGTGCATTTTGGGCGTATTGTATAACTTTTCTTCTCCTATATTGAAATAAAAAGTAAACTCGGACGAATCAAGGGGGGGGGGGCGGTGCGTCCTCCCTGAATCCGCTTATGGTCAGCGTGAGACCGCGATTTCATTGCCAGAATCGCGAGACTCACGGCGAAATCGTAAGACTTGACATGACTGAGTATGGAACGGTCGTTCATACGTTTGATTCTTAAACTACAGTCTTAGTTATAATAACTTAAGGTTCAACTCACGTCAGTATGGTAGGCATACGGTAGCCCTCCGGATACATTCCAACGAAGTTAGCGTCATCGAACGGCTTCTGACGTCGAACGTAGCGAATTGGGACGAACGAATGCAGGATAAATGACTCGTGGAGATAAGGAACCCCCGACACCGGGTCGACGTCACGCAAGTCAACCTTTGAGGGGTCGTACGTCATCCCGCCGCTGAAAAAAGAGAAAAATACAAGTACAGACAAAGTGTTACCTTACTTAAATAGAAAAAAGATAGGTATTTTTCATAAATTTGAAATGCTGCATAGATACTCTATTGCATTTAAATTTAAAGCACGTTTTGATAAGTAAAATCCTAGCCAAGCATTCAATGAGACGTGGCACGTTTTATGATTTTATAAACCTCAGAACGGTATGCTATTGGATTTGTTTCAATGGCTTTCGTCATGAAAAATTTATGAGCAAATCAATTACAACTGTAGCAAGTAGATGTGTCGTTTAGTTTAAATCGATGCATACATACGTACATGTACGATGACTACCTTAATCAACTAGCAGAATGGATCGAACAAAGCTATCAAACACAAGTAACACAATAAAGACAATACATGTTGCAAAATACAGTGCGTGTACCTGTACTTGCAGCTGTACGTGTTCATGTCCGTGTACCCGTACGTGTCCCTGTAGCTGTACCTGTACCTGTACGTGTATCTGAACGTGTACCTGTACGTGTACCTGTACCTGCAGCTGTACGTGTACCTGTACCTGCAGCTGTACGTGTACCTGTTCGTGTATCTGAACGTGTACCTGTACGTGAACCTGTACCTGTACCTGTACGTGTGTCTGAACGTGTACCTGTATCTGTACGTGTATCTGTACGTGTACCTGTACGTGTACCTGTACGTGTACCTGTACGTGAATCTGAACGTGTACCTGTACGTGAGCCTGTACCTGTACCTGTACGTATATCTGAACGTGTACCTGTACGTGTACCTATACGTGTATCTGTACGTGTATCTGTACGTGTACCTGTACGTGAACCTGTACCTGTACCTGTACGTGTATCTGAACGTGTACCTGTACCTGTACCTGTACGTGTATCTGAACGTGTACCAGAACGTGTACATGTACATGTAGCTGTATGTGTTCCTGTACGTGTACGAGATGCGGATTAATTTAAAAGTCCATTGCGAAATTTCACTTTAAACTTTCAGTTAAAGGCCCGCCTATACCGCATCAGTCAATTTCCTCGTGCTATCGTGCATGTCATTCTAGACATGTACAATTGTGGCGTACATTGTATAACAAGTAGCCAACACGAACACGTTCCCGTAGTAGGGTTTCGCAAGCTCTTTAATTTCAACATTCTGACAAAAGACTCCCAATAAATCCCAAATCCTTTGGCACAAATAAAATGATTCCACACTCACAGAGTGTGTGAACCACATGCTTGATCTAGCTCTTGATGTTGTTGTTGTTCTTGCTGCTGCTGTTGTTCTTGTTGTTGTAGTTGCTGATGCTGATAATGATGTTGTTGTGGTACAGAAACTACGTTGGCATTCCCATTTCCACACACAATAAACTTCATATTTACACAGACGAAATAAAAGAACTGAATGCATTGAACATAAATATGTAACAAAATATCTTCAAACAACGAACTCAATGACAAGTGTATACCTGTACAAAATTCAAGTAAGAAGTACCCAAAAGAAATCAAATTTGATACCTTGCGAATGACTTTGAATAGATTTAGATCCTATTAACGCCACAACAATACCGACTCTGGTGAGCAAACCGTCTTATCGTTAAAACAGATACGGCATGTCCACCCAGGATACTTTTCAAGCTTTTAAAGTCCTCAAAAGGCAGTGATGATCAGTGATACAGCCCGGCCTTTGATGTTCCAATATTCATTACAGCGCCATGCCGATATTGAAATAATATTTATAATTACATCACGTATGTATGTATGTATGTATACGCTCTAGGCTTGATTGGATCCGAAGTGAATTCAAAACGAGGTACCATCAGTTCATTTCTGAATCCCTGTGCACCAAGTCAATAAGTCAACAATGACAAGAATATTGGTAAAGACGCTGATAAAAGATGTAACATTATGAAAACCCAAGTTACAGTTACTCGGTCTCTTTTAGAGCCGGTGTTAGTTCAACGTGAAAAAGCGTATCAAACAATAATTGAAAAACCGATCTTTCTCTTTCTTGATACTTAATTACAAAACAAACCCTTCGCAGAGTAGTCACCTTGTCTACAACATTGAAACACTAGGGCCCTAATTCGTAAGCGTTATAAGCTTAAGAACTTTATTTCAATTAGTCAAACTTTTTTAAACTAGATTTAACCAAATAAAAAGTAGTTTATCGTGATTATCAAAAGGATTTTGTTCTTTCAATGTCTCAAAACCCTCTTTAAAGAGATAATACTTCAATAAAAATAATACCGAATCAAAAATATTGTGTTTAGCTTAATCCGGATATAAGGGATCATTCGAAAATTTGGGGCCATGCTTTAAATGTAGTACAGCTTTCTCTGCCCATCTGTTTGTATGAAAATCACAGACGACAAGACCAGCTGGTACAGCCAGATTAGCAGTCACAGGGCGACGCTGCTGTGACAGAGACCGAGGCTGCAGCAGGCATTGAAAATGTTGTAAACTAAGGGAAGCCACGATTTACTGTCAAGGAAATCTTTGTTTTAAACCTATTTCGTTCTTAGTTATGATTTTTTGCTATAAATAATTATTGTATATGCATAATGTGGATATGGACCGGAAGCCTTCATAAATAAAAAAAAAAATTTTTACTGATTAACTGTTCTAGTATTGATCGGATATAAACAACTGATAACGTAGCAGCCAATTGATTGATTAAAAGGCGTCGCATTCGCTCGTTTATAAAGTTATAAATTAGTTTGAGGTAGCTTTCAAATTCAGGCAACGGATGCTTTACAGCTTTATGCTAATACACTTCATTTTTCAGTGCGTGCGCACGTGTTAAGATAGTTTTGTGG